>NC_140778.1:63840613-64011932 GCF_044657685.1 Stegodyphus dumicola | reverse complement strand
CTTCGATCACGTCACTATTGTATATCGCTATACTCGTGGGGTTGGGGCCGGTTGTGAATTGTACTACGGCCCTGTAATTAAACGTTTCAAATGACGTCAAAAAGTCACTGATAGAGATATTTTACTAGTAACTGCCGCGTATTGTGAGCGAAACCGTTATTTAAATCTTCTGAATAAAATTTGGGATAATTCCTTTTACATCAGAGAATAAAGCAATTTGTAACACGAATTTCAACAAAACTACATGCATCGAATAACAAGAATTATATAAACGGAAGTATCAGTACAACAAATCGCTCTTTGCAGCTCCGCTTTTGTCCGACACTTGATTTTCAGCTATCGTATCTACCCATTTGAAGATACCATGTGAAGAATACTTTTTTAAGTGTGTAAATTAATTACATGTATGTTATGTATATATATGGAGATATTTTTTGAATTAGGAAAGCACCAACTTTTTTTAACGAAAACAACCGAAACATTATCCCCAGTCAAATTTAATTTTTCATCTAAATCATTTCTTAATTACAAAAGTTAATATTAATTTTCTTTGCAAAGGAGACTAGGTGTTGCTGGAAACAAATGAAATACGAAACATCATAAATTTATTGAAGTCTACAGAAGAAAACTGGTAAACAATTAATAGATCAGTTCAATGAAATGTAATTGCATTTAAACGTATTAAATTATTTTCAGCAGATGTAATAATGAGGAACATAGGAAGATCCGAAGGGATATTGTGCGTTTAAATACTTCTTTTGTTTTCGCTAATTTTTTATACATTTCAGTTAACATATAAATCTGTGTTTTGAACGCATGGCCCGTTAAGTGAAGAAGTCTGTAGGAAGGCAATTTTTAATCCTGTGCGGAAATTGTCCAAATGAATGATCAGTCATCGACTCAGCATACGCAGCCATCAGGTTGAGATCCCAAACATTGATTAATTGCGCTCGACTGGAAATTTCATCAGCATGGTCAACGGAAGCCACCGTTTAAAAAATTTTCTTGTTCTTAAATATATGCTTATTCACTTTTGTAATATGATTAGATACTTATAATCACAGTTCCTTCACTTTCAATAATATATTTCATAAATTGTTGAAGTGCAGACACACACTTCATATTGTAGAAAAACGTTGCTCTGGAATTTTTGAATCAAATCCTGGTTATTTTTTCTAAGAAGGGAAAGTAAGGAAGAGTGCCATTTATAAAGCTTAGATTTTGCTAGATTTGCAGGTTTTTCGCGCTACTTTCCATGACTTGTCGCCAATCTAATTGGAGAAAAAATTTATTCTTTTTAGGGATACTTGCGGGAGGTAACCGTCCAGCAATCTTCTTGTATCTGCCTCGACCCACCCTGTTTGTTATTTTATTAAAACGTGTTTGGAAATATTTTCCCTCATTGCAAGGTTTGATTTGAGATGATAGATGTCAATCAGACCTTTTAATATGGCATCTTGAGCTGCTGGTGCCAGCAACTTCATTTCCTATTATACCTGTATATCCTCATAATGGAATTTAGGCTAATAAGACGAATATTCATTTCCATATTTATTGTTTTTTAAAGATTTTGAATAAGTAAAGATATTTTCTTCGTGGAACATAGAGCGTTTAGAAATCTTTGACAATCTGTAAAAATGCTCGCAAACTGTAACTTACTACTTTTGACAAAAAAGTATAAGTAATCATTTATTAAATTAATGAATTCAAACATATGAACATATATATTTAATGAAATAAAAATATTTCAGTGCAAATAATTATCGACGTGTATTTGAAGAAGAAGAAGGAGAAGCAGAAATATACTATAGCGAACAACTACTAGAAGAATTGGATCCCCAATGTTTAAGATTGCAATACGTGTCGGAGACGTAAGTCTTTTCGGAAAAAATAATAAAACAAAACATAATGTTTCAGGTCCAGTTTAATTATACAATTAAAAATTTTTTGACAAGAAAATAATACATTTTGAGATTTATAATGCTTAATGTTTTTTTCATTCCTTCATTACAGAAATAGATTATAAACGTTTAAGTTGGAAAATCACATTGTGATAAATTCAAATTTATTGTAATACCTTTTGATTATAAGGAAACTTTATTGCATTAACTAATGAAATATCTAAAGAGAAAGCTAATATACAAAATACACGTGTTTATACGGCCAGTTTGTAAAATTTGTGAATGAGAAGTATATAAATAGTTGATATAATTAGAGTAACAAAGACAAAAAAGGCTTTATGTTTATAAATAATATGCATATATATATATATGTAAAACAAATTAAGTAAACACTGAAATCCATCCCATACTCTATTCGGAACAAATCTAATATAAATTGTTCTCTTCACCTCTTTCTGTTAGACTATATATTTCTAGATTTACAGAGATTTATGATATTATTTAGCTCGAGTTTTGAGAATGCACTCATCAAACATAATAAAAATTTCGAGATTCTCACTTTTTATTGCAATTATTATTTTTAATATATAATATTAAATGATTTTGAATTAATAGCAAATTAAAAAATAAAAATTAATTAATTAAACTATATGTTTATGTAGATATATATATCCCCATCACATGATTTTTACATAAAGATGATGACTTAGCTAAGTGGGAATATAAAATTTCCTGAATCAAATATTTCTCTTACTAAACCACAATATTGTCGAACTAAGCAAATGTTTTCTATCTCTGTCACCGCTGACACGGCGTCGTGCTACTTTATTCCTATTCCAACAATATGAGAAATATAAATATTCTAGAAATAGGTAAGTTTAGAATTTCAAATGAACTGGGCCGCAAATGTGAATTGAAATAAATCTGAATATTTTATCTTATTCATCTGCCAAATTTGCTCTGTATTATAGATCAACATGTGCGATCAGAATTCCTAACATTAATTCACACACACACACATATACATATATATCTATATATATATATATACGTTTATCGTATATATGTTACGGTGAAACACCGAAATCTGGAGAATGTCGACTTTCACCGGTGAATGTCAACATTCACATAGTCGCTTGTTGTATGTCCGAAATATTTTCAAATACTCTTATTTCTGACTTACACCGGTAAATGTCGACATTCACCATCTACTAATGGTGTATATATATATATATATATATATATACATACATACATATAATCGTTTATTGCAATACATTGTCGGAAACGCTTTCCTGGCGCCATAGTGACGAGAGACAACACAAGAAAAATAAGGTACGAACAGTGTAAAGATATTTGTTTGTTATTCTTAGCGCGGCGGAAACTAAGAAATAAGAACAAAAACATTGAATCGTCATCAAAAAAAGTATTCGAAAGTTCTTTCGGGATGTATCCTAAACATGGGGTTGGTAGGAGTAGTCCAGTGCATTGTTCAGCAAGATCACGAGCCCTCACTTGCATTATCACTTCCTCTAGGGTACGTCAAAACATTAGTGCACGAAACCCCCGTTAGAACTCCAACAGGAACTTGTGGCACATATCGTGGCAGCTGCTGGGAAAGTCCTTGGGGGTGCACGGTATTTTCCAGAACATCTTATGTTCGATGTGCGAGAGATGTGATACCTGCATCAGGGTGCAGGTCGTAATTTCGAAGACCTTCTTTAAGGTCCATAAGTGTCTAATTTTGTTCCTATTTTTTAATTTCTCTTGTGATAAGCATAACTGGTGTTCGTTCTTTCTTGTGTTTTGTGTTGTTTGTAGCGGCCAGGAAAGTGTTTTCGGCCATGTTTTACCATTTCATTTTTCGTCGTCGTCGTGTCTCTCATATATGTGCATAATTACTTATGACTCAAGTGTTGCTACTATATTATGAAATTTACAAACATAGTGTTTAAAATGCTACATATTCCCATCCGAAAATATCTTTTTTTTTCTCTTGCCCTTCAAATAAGAAATGTGTGTCCTTCATTGTAAAATCCCCTGTAACTTTAATTCTTCTTTTTTCGAGGACTATGGAGAAAATATTTCAGTAATATTCAAACATTACATTTTAAAAGCCATTAAATTGTAGCCGAAACGCTCAGAAAGGCTTAATTCGCTTAGCATTTAGGAAATACATTTTGTAAGAGCAAATTTTCCTTCAATAAATTTAATGGAACAGGCAAAAGAAATTACAGGGAACAATAAATATAGGAGAAAACAGATATTTCTTTTCGTAATTTGTTTTGCTTTGTTTGATTTCTTTCATTCTTCCTGTATAAATAATTAGAACTTTAAGAATGCAACTGAAGAATGAGAATAAAATTTTCAATTGAAAACGAATGGTGGCAAAAATCCTAGTGCTGCTCTGCTGTACCACGAAATAGACCAGCAATATATTCCGAATTTGGAATAAAGAGAAAAAATTTGAAACCTTTGCAGCCAGCGATGCAAAGAGATTGATCTGACAGGAAGATGACTTAAATGAGGAAACTTGGAGATAATTTAATGAGGTGTAAGGTTACCTCTACTGGGATAATAATAAGAAAAGGTTAAAATACGAAATACGTAAGTAAATTATACAAAAATTGAAGAAATTTAATATATCTGGCATGCGTAAGAAATAGTAATTGATTCAAAAATGTAAATGAATCCAAAGCTCTCAAACTTATGCTCGTTTAAATACAGATTTTGCTGATTCAGAAAGTACGTTACGTGTATATCTTCTAAAATGGTTTTCCATCCTTTGTTTGTAGTTGTTTCATTTTTCATTTCACTTCCATTTTTTCCTCCTATTTTGCAATTTTCGCCATTCTTTCCCTCAGTTCTTAAGCCACCTGTTTATTAGTACTATTATTTATATTACAACTTATGTAAAAATTAAGTAAGGAAAAGTAAGGCACTAAAACTTTGCAACTTATTACGCTCTACGTGAGATTCATAGAGGTCGCTTATTGCATACATATCATGCCAAATGCTTTACCTCTTTCGCATCGAGAGACGACCAAATCTGTTTTCAACAAACATCGAAAACGCCCGTGTTTACGAATTTGTCTTGGAATAGTTTTCCTTTCCCCCTGCGGTTTCATCCATTGTGCGCAGTTTCACCTTAGGGCCGGTTTGCACCTGCGAACGTCAATAGCTTTCCGTTTTTCTCCTTTATTTGCTTCAAAAGAATGATTGACATGTCTTTTAACAACTCGCGAAACCAATGAGCCATACACACTAACGTGGAGGGGAAAGAACTAGGTAGAAAATAAACGAGGCGTTGCGGCGGTTTTCTGTTGCCTGAATGAACGGGCATTACGGGCGACTTCGATGCAAAAGAGTTAATTTCTCTGCTTGGCTTTAGGTCCTAACGACGAAAACTACAAATTCGCCCTTTGTAGTAAATCATTCTGTCAGGCAATGAATCTACGGTTAGACATGTTAAACGTGATCTTTGTTGCCTTACTTTCACTTTTTTACTACTGAAATAAAGATATACTGATTATTTTGTAGATTGGAAAACCCTCCTTGTGATCATGAAAAGGAGCAAAAACTGGAAAACGAGAAAGAACTAGAAAAGAAGGGAGAACAGGAAAAGATGCAAGAGCTGAAAAAGAATCAAGAGCTGAATAAAAAGGAAGAACAGGAAAAGAAGGAGAAACTGGAAAAGAAGCAAGAACTGAAAAACAAGAAAAAACTGGAATTGACACAAAAACGAGAAAAGAAGCAAGAATTGAAAAAGAAGCAAAAGCTGGAAAAGATACAAAAACGAGAAAAGAAGCAAGAACCGGAAAAGATACAAGAAATGGAAAAGATACAAGAATTGGAAGATAAGCAAGAACTGAAAAAGAAGCAAGAGCAGGAAAAGAAGAAAAAAATTGAAAAGAAGCAAGAACTTAAAATGAAACAAGAGCAGAAAATGAAGCAAAAACTGGAAAAGAAGGAAGAACTGAAAAACAAACAAAAACTGGAAAAGCAACAGAAACTAGAAAAGAAGCAAGAACTGAAAAAGAAGCAAACTCTGGAATGGATTCAAAAACTAGAAAAGAAAGAAGAACTAAAAATGGAGAAACAACTGGAAGAGATACAAAAACAAGTAAACAAAGAAGAAATGAAAAGGCAGAAGAAACTGGAAAAAATGCAAAAACTAAAAAACAAAGAAGAACTGAAAAAGAAGAAGAAACTGGAAAAAATAAAAAAACAAAGAAGAACTGAAAAAGAAGAAGAAACTGGAAAAAATGCAAATACAGGAAACGAAGCAAGAGCCGGAAAAGATGCCAGAACTGGAAAATATAGACGAGTCAGAAAAGACGCAATACCTGGAAAAGAAGCAAAAAACGGAAAAGAATCCAAATCTGAAAAACAAGCTGGAACCGGAAAAGAACTGTCAAACCCGAAAAGGAAACCGGATGAACTGCGAAAAGAGCCAGAATTGGATAACGACTGTAGAACGATTGATTTAATGACCAAACGAAGCAAGATCCGGAAAAGAAAAATAGAACAAATAAATCATATACCACTGCAAATAATACCACTGCAAACATTAAATATCAACGTCAAAAAAGTAAACACCCTTCTTCAAGGGGGCCTTGCAATACACTGTCATAATCCAGAAGTTATAGAAAAAAATCAGCTATAACCTTTTTGCCAAAACAGTTGCAAAATATATAGTTAACATAAAATTTCCTGATGCCAGAATACCAAAATGCACAATTCATAATATTCCAAAAATTTCAACTCTGATGAACTGATTCAAATTATCGCCCATGAAACATAATATTTCCGAGCTAAGACCTTTATTTAAACTGAGTGATCAAAATAATACTCATAAATGGATCATAAAATGTCACGGTAAAACTTTCCAAAATTTTATGAGTAAAAAACAAATATATATTGGATGGCGCACCAATAAAATAACCGAGTTTATCGGTGTACGCAGTTATCAAATCTGCCAGGATTTCTCCCATAAGACAAACAAACCAAAATGCTCATTCTTCATCGGAAATTATCATGTTTCTTGCGTTCTTCCCAAACTCCGTACTGCATAAACTGCTGGATTAACAATGAAAAGTATGAAGCAAACTTTGACTGTAAACATCCAGCTTTAGCTATTTCCTGGTCCACATAACAAACAGAAGTTAGACGATTCAAATCCAATACATATTATGAACAATAATACAAGAACCTTCAGACTATCTATAGACCATTTCCATCAATAAAAAGAATAATAATGTCATCCGCTTTCTCAAAATAAATCTTCAAAGAGAAAAGACCGCCACCGAGCAACTAAGTCAGTATCAAGTAGATTATCTTGCAGATTTTATTATAACACAAGAATCTTATTGCATCACTGGCAAAGTAGGAAGAATTCCAAATAACTGGACAATTATTCAACGTCATGCTTCAACCAGTGTTTTAACTCCTCGTACAGCCATATTCATTCCAAACAATAAATGGAATTCTACAATAATGATTAATACTCGAGATATAATCACAATTTCAATCAATACTAATACATCTCAGCTTCTTATTACTAGTATCTATATATCTCCGTCAAAAATCCAAATCAAACCTTATCCATACTAAAAGAAATCTTACAACAATAATAATAGTCCGCATGTTATTAGTGGAGACTTTAACTCCCATAGTACTTAATGGTGATACTTACAAACCGATCACAGAGGAGAAATACTTGAAGAATTTTTAAATGCTAACAATCTCATTCTACATAATCATTTTACTGACCGACCTACCTTTGATAATACATACAATAAAGATTTGACTGATCTTTTTATTTCTACAACACATCTAGATAATAAAATTAACAATAATGATTAATACTCGAGATATAATCACAATTTCAATCAATACTAGATCAATACTAGATGAACACTGAATCTGATAACAAATATATCTCTTTTGATATAACTTAATATACGTCCTTTACTGCACTTACAAGATTTAAAATCAATAATAACAAACAAAAGAAATTTCAACAAAAGTTCAATCCAATTTCAAATGACTTTCTAAATTCTATTATTCTGTGTACAACAAAAACAGAACTTAATAATATTACCAAGGAACTTATCAGAATATTTCAAGATACCTAAGAAAGTACCTTCTTCAAACGATCATCAATTCCCATTATAAAAATCAACTGGTGACGAAAGAACTCCGCAAAGAAACACACAAAACACGAGCATTAAGAAGAAAACTCAAATCATCGCAAACTGATGAAGAACGACTCAACCTACTTCAAAAATACAAAAAACGAAAAGCCTCATATAAAAAGCAAATAATATCTGCAAAACGTTAAGCATGGTGCAACTATTGTTCAAACAACCAGGATACGTATGGCTCATTGTACAAAATTGAAACCAACAAAATCTTCCACCCAACGCAACTTACAGTCACTAATACGGGAAATAATGAGAAAAATGTTACGAAGATCACTTTAGAAAACATCCTAGATGTTATTCTACCAAACGAAAGCATATATGATGATTCAACTGAACAAAGATTAATTCGTTTTAATCTTCTTCCACGAAAATGATATCCCATTTACATGCATGAAACTCAATCGAATTATTAAAAAACTCAATAACAAAAATGCTCCTGGACCCGATACAATCTGCATTCAAATTATACATAAAACTAATCGTAAGCAAATTCTATTCTGCAATAAATGTCTTCAACTTTGTATTTTTCAAGACTGCTTAAAAACAGGACAAATCACACTCTTCCTCAAAAAGAAAAAACCTCCTGATAATCCTAATTCCTATTGGCCAATTAACCTTCTTCAAGCTCTTGGAGAAATTCCTGAACGTTGTATTATAGGAAAACTTGAATACCATTTTCACCATCAAAAATTCATCAAGGAAAATCAGTATGGATTTAGGCAGCAAAAATCTACCATTCATGCAACCAGTACAGTCCTAAATCAAATCGATTTTAAAAAAATCAATAACTTACACTCCGCAATAATCAGCTTAGATCTTAAATCAGCCTTTGATTCATTATGGCGGCCTTCAATTAAAGAAGCACTTAGAAATATTGAATGTAATTATAATATCGATCAAATAATCAATAATTTCCTTGATAATCGCCATAATCTCATTTTATATAATAATACTTTAATCAGAAGAAAACAAGTTCGTGTATGTTCACAAGGCGCATGTATGAGCGCAGAATTATGGAATATTACATTTAATAAAATTATAAAAAGTGCCTGGCTTCCTTTTGCTAAAATTACTGCTTTCGCCTATGATGTCGCATTTGTTATCAGTGGAAGGTCCCATTTAATCCTTCGAAGAAATTGTCAAGAAATAATAGCCATATTCCAGCAAGAATGCAAGAAAATTAAACTTGAAATTTAAACCTCCAAATCTAGAATCATGACAAATAATAAACCTGGATAAAATCTTACTAAGCAACTTTCTGTTAAAATAAATGGCGAAAAAAATCAAGCATACTAAATCAATCAAATACCCAGGAAATTATAATACACGAAAACAATATCTTATCGAATATCTCAAAGAACTTAAAATTCGTACACATTCTATAAGTCAAAATCTTCGACATGTGCATGGCACAAACTGGGGTTTAAATCGCCATATCACCAAATTACTATATCGTACAGTAATAACCAAAATGATTACCTACGGCTCTGCCATCTGGACATTCCCTATAACCAAAAGAAAAAAAAATATTCTTACCTCAACACAACGATAATTTACACTTAATATTACCAGAGGCTTTCGAAATACCTCCAGTAATACTCTTAATATCTTAGCTGGAACTATTCCACTCCATGTTGAATCCATTCAGGAAGCAATTTATACTACAATATATCATTTTCGCCATAATATTACTTATAACAAAACCATATATATCACAGAGGATTACGAAATGTGCCCTGCTCCTTACGATAGACATCTCCTGCTGTATCACACACAAAAATAAAAACAGCAATAAACACTAAAACTAAAAACAATTCAATTGAAGTATTTAATTATAGAATCAAATATTAATACTGACCGTCAAGCCGCCATCTATGCTATCTCTAACCAAGAAAATCAGACTTCTATTGCTTATGACATCAATAACCTCTCTAAAAAACAGATAATTTAAAAATTCATATATCATGGATAAGAAGCCATAGTAGAAATGCCGGTAACTTAACATTCGACAAACTTGCAAAGAAGCTGTTCCTAATCAAGAAAGGAATTTCCTATATACGAAATTTCTCAAATCTTATCTTCGACTCTCAATAAAAGAACAAATTACCCAAATATGCGAAGAACAATGGAATAACGCATCTACAGGTCGACGAAATTACTAGTTCTACCCCTATTGCAATACTGACACCAAGAGTACATAATCTTTTTTAACATATACTATTACTGGCCATGGGCCATATCGTGTTTATTTTCATCAAAGTAACTTAATAGACACAGACTTCTGTATATGCTGCTAGAAAGGAGACAGTGATCACTAACTTTTCTCATCTCCTCTCAAGAAAACTTTTCATATTCGCGCACCCAGAAATATTGATATATCATTCAAAAGAACGATCAGCAAACTTCAAAATCTTCATTCTAATATGAAACAAATTCACCAAAACTTAACACAATTGGAATAAATCTATGCAGAGTAACCCCATCTACAACAGAGGAAATATAACAAAATATTTAATTTTCACCTTTGTAGAATTTTAAGATAATTATCGATCTTTGTCACAAACACTTATTTGTACTGATCGTAATAAAAAAAAGGCCTTGCAAAATTCTTAATAAACAGAATGAAATATTAAAATTGAGTCGTCAGAGTAAACTAGAACTGAAAAGGTGAGTCATGATATTGATTTGCTGTGTCATGACAAAAATGAGCTATGAATATTGTACGAGTCATGTAAAATATATGAACTTAAAAGAGAAACTTTTTATGATCTCTGTAATCATTAACACTTTAGTGACTTATGAACTCTGCCTAATGAATACTGGAAACTATTTGTGATCATGAACTCTAAAATACAATTTTATTCTCTTCTACATGTTATACTTCTATTTTATTAATTTTATTATATGATATATCATATATTATCGTATATTTTAGCACTTTATTCAAAATTATAATTTTATCATATGATATATTATGTACTATTCTATACTTTATGTATTAAGCTATATTTTATTTCCCATATTTTATGGCCCACCAGCGGCCGAGCGGCAAAGTCGCTGAACACAGGTAGTTCGGTCCGAGGTTCGAATCCCGCGAACGGGCTGGCTGCATGGGCGTTTTCGTGGTTTTCCCCATGTGTAACGTGTATACGAGCCAGTTTCCCTTAGAAAGTCCTCCACGAAAGGCATTCCTCCCCTTAGGCAGATAGCCCTAGTGTGCTTTGCCATAATTAAATACACCACCACCCATATTTTATGTATTATTCAGTATTTGTCATGATATATTCTGTTTTAGCATTTTATTCCAAATTTGGAAAATTTGAAATTTTGTTATAATGGCACATTATGTGTTATTGTATACTTGATGTATTATTCTACATATATTTTTCTTCTATTTTAAGAATTATTCCAAATTTGCCATATGATATCTCTACATATAATAAAAGAAAGAGTCTGCCTGTGTGTTGTGTGTGTTTCTTTCGTTCGCGCTGAGCGTAAGCTAATAGACATACGGCTACAAAATTTGCTACATAGGTGTGTCCAGACAAGGGCCAGTGCACCTCGAAGCGATTTTTTCGAAATTCGAATTCGAATTTTTTTTTTTTTATTTTATGTTTTGTGACGAAATAGCGTCATTTTGAGACATAATGGGCTATAGGAAAGCGAGATTTTACTCTAAACACTCCGTTTTCAAATCGTCATGAAACGTAAGCACTTAGATATTTTAAGAACTTAAAATAAATTTCTTGTTTCAAGAAATCGATTAAATACGAATTTATTTAACAAATAAAGCTTAACACATTTTCAACGGGATATTTTCTAAAAAAGTTTATTTTTAAAAATGTGCAGTTTATTTTTCTTTGATTTTTGGACACGTTAAACTTTTATCCTTGCGACTGCTTTTACAAAAAGTATTTTGGAAAACTGATAATATTTTGTACTTTTAAAAATATTTTTAAATGAAGCTTCCGAGTACACTTCGCACATCTCACATCTTTAAAAATGTGATTTTGGCAACAATTTTCCTGTCTTATTGTTGTTGATATATTTTTGATGAAATCGCATCATTTGGAATAGTTTCATTCTTTTAGAAATAAGGGTTTGGCAACAATCTGTGTTTGAGAGCGGAGAATTAGATACGCTTTTACAGGCTTTTATGCCTTGGGTTGACAACATAATTTTCAATATTTTTATACAAGAAAAAAAGAATTAAGTGTGAGATGATCGTCTGAAGAAACCGGCTGAACTGTAAGGAATTCACAGGTAAGGAGTCTAGAAAATTTACATTTAGAAGACTATCTAGATAAGTCTTTGCGAATGACATACTAATTAACACCCTATGAGGGTTTAGGTTTTAGGATAAGGAGTTTTAGGCTGTTCCGGCTGCAGCGTCGCGCCTGTGCCTGCTGGGGTACTACTACTGGCAATATTTACATCTATAATTATCAAGGATATTTTTACTAGGATTAGGCTTGTCACTAATATTATTCAATGCAGGATTATTATCAGTACCAAAAATGACAAATGTTTTCAACAGTAATAGCTTTATCATGTACATCAAGATTAGCAAATCTGTTTTGAAACGTTAATTGCGACTTACGTTTAACTAATTCTGTACCTCTCGCTGTTTTAGTCGGCTGTAAATGCAAAACGTGCACAGATATTCACACGTGAAACATTCAGAGATCACTTTCTGCTACAGGGTTATGCGAAGTAACTAACTTTGAGGAAATATGTAATGAAATGGAATATGTATCTTGTTCGTGCACTTGAAGGAAATCTAGAATCAGAGCAAGATATGCTGACATTCTTAGGAGAGCCAAAAAAAAATCTTCTTGGGACGTTATTTGCCCGCTAAATACTTTAACTGATAAGACCTTCCGTGAGAGCTCTTGGAAATCCCTCCTCCATTAAATGTTATTCAGCTTTTAAAGGCACAAATCAGTTCTTTTTCAAAAATATAAAAATGTTCACCAATCTGAAAATGAAACTCGTGATTTACGTTTCGAAGACGTTTTGAAAGGTGAAAAAATATTTTAATCACTATAAAAGAACAAAGTCACCGCTCTGGTCTATAATAAGCAATACAGTCTCACTGAACATATTGCAATAACATCTGGTTTCATATTGTGTAACTCAATTTTAAAATTTTTATGTACCGCAAGATTGTACGAAAAAACTAGCGAGTAACAAGTTGGTTATAAATTTTTACCTAATAATTACACTCATGTCCATAAATTAAGGATAATGCAAAATCAATCAAAGGAAGAGTTAGAAGCAAAACAAATTTGACTTATTTGTAAAGCTTATTTATTAAACAAAAGGTAAAGAGCAAAAAAGATGCTATATGTTTGATATTATTAAACAAATTAGCGATTTTTTCTCCCTGGAGCAAATTACAAAAAATCCTATTTACAAAAAACCAATATTACATGGTTGGTATGATTGTTAATACATTGTATGTCTCCCAGATAATGCAATACAGTCCGTACAACGCCTAGGCATGCTGAGTATCAAATTATCGCTCTGATCTTGGGGGATATTACACCACTCATAAAGCAATGCTCTCGGAAGTTCCGGCAGACATGTAGGAGGAGGTTGACGGGCTGCAACTCGTCTGCCAAGCATGTCCCACACGTGCTCTACTGGATTCAAGTCCGTAAGAATGCTGGCCAGTCCATACGAGTGATATCATCCGATTGAAGACATTCGCTTACGATGTTTGCACGGAGAGAACGGGCGATATCATCCATACACACAAATTGTACGCTCATGGCGCCCCGAAACAAACGTACATGTTGTTCCAGAATGAAGTCCCGATAGATTTGGCTTGTCGTGGTTCCAATTTGAACATGCAGGTCAGTTCTGGAATTCAGAATAATTCCACCCCAAACGAGCACTCCTGCACCACCGTAACGGTGTCGTTCAATGATGTTTTCTTGGTGGTAACGGGTACCTCGAGCTCTCCATATGAAAGTCCGGCGCGAATCAGACTGCAAGCTAAAGCTGGACTCGTCGGAAAACATCACACAAACTCACTGTTGCGGTGTCCACAATGCATGCTCTCCTTTCCAGGCTAACCGCAGGTGACAGTGAGGCCTTGAAATTGTCATACCAGTGGCTGAAGAGAGCTGACGAGACAGATCTGAGGCTGTGCTCCGGCTGTCTCTTTTGGCAGTAACTGCCAAATACCGGTCCTCATTCGGCGTTGTAACTCTGGGGCGACCTGTGCTGTAACGTCTACTCACATTACCATCATCTCGGAATATTTGCCAAATCCTGGAGATGACACTCTGGGCAACTCCAAGTTCGTATGATACTTCCAGTTGGGTACGCCCACATTCCAGACGGCCGATAATTCTACCATGTAAAAAATCATCCAAATGCGTCCTTTTTGTCATAACTATTCTGTTATTTCTCTAAAATGCTTATAAAGCGCCTGCGAACAATTTTACTTCTTTGCCTGTGTTCCTTATATATCATTCTCTTACACTCTTGTCGTTGTGACGTACCATCGGTGTCATCTGGTTACTTCCTGAAATTTGCATATGATTCTTGAAGATGTGTGTAGTGATTTTACAGGTGATATACTTATTTTAGAGTTATTTACGCGTGACTCCGAATTATCCTTAATTTATGGACATGAGTGTAATTTGGAACGACGCATAGATTTTTTTAGGAAAACAAATTATTGTAAACCAGTTTTCACCTGAAATTATATGGTATATTAATCTAGCTACTTTTACGAAATGCAATTAAGGGGTAGTATGTTTCAGGGTTTTCTTTAATGAAACTGCTTTGCATCTTAGAGGCAAAGCGGTGGTTTTATAATAAATGATGCGACAGCTGGGAATTTTTTCTGCGGGTTTATTAACTGTATGTGTTGCAGCAACATTGTTCCGTAATATTCTTGGAAAATGTAGTGCTAACAATTATCTATTTAGTATGGAAAATTGCTAAATCTCTCAGAAATAGCGGACCGAATCAAACTCATGTAATTCATCACATGGGAATATCCTATCAATCTGAGGACGGAGATTGCTAATGTAATGGCTAATTAATTATAAAAAATCTTTCAACCTCACCCGCCTGAGAATAACTCCCAAGAAGAAGTTATTTTTACCATTGACAGTATTAACAATTATCCTATAACAAATTTTATTCCCTTTACTTCGCCAAGAGAAGTATAAGAAATTATTCACAAACTCAAGCCAAGGAAAGCCAAAGACTATGATCAAATTAGCAATAAAGCACTTAAAGCCCTTCCTAGACGTTGTATTACTAACATAGTCAATATTTTCAATGCCTGCATCCGAAATAATTATTTCTCTCAGCAATGGAAACATTCAATAATTGTCAATATCTTAAAACCAAAGAAAGATCCTAAACTCGTCACTTTCTACAGAGCTATCAGTCTTTTACCTTCATTAGAAAAAGTATTTGAGCAAATCCTCTGCTCAAGGCTCACTACCATCTCGAAAGACTCAATTTAATAGATGATCTGCAATTCGGCTTCCACAGTGGACACTGCACGACTCATCAAATTCTCAATTTGGTGGAATTTGTTTCGCAAGCCTTTACTAAGAAAAACGGGGTGGCTGCATGCTATCTCGACTTCGAAAAGGCTTTTGATAGAGTGTGGCATGCAGGCCTCCTGCATAAATTGAATAATTTTATGCTTCCAAACAGTTTCGTGAAACTCATTAGTTCCTATGTGAAAACCAGGACTTTTCAAGTTCGCTGCGGTGACTCCTTATCTGTCAAAAAAAAAAAAAAAAAAAAATTCATAGCGGAGTCCCGCAAGGGTCTGTTCTTTCCCCCGGCTCTATAATGTTTATATCAATGATTTCCCGCACCCATTCAACACGAAAATACTCAAATACGCTGACGACACTGTAGTACTGACTGAATCCAGAAGTCCCCAGGTCGCTCTATGTAATTTACAAATGCATCTCAATATGATCAATCACTGGTGCAAGACTTGGAAAATTAAGCTCAACGCCTCTAAATGTTGTATTGTGCTCTATCGGAGATACAAAACAAGATTAAGAGTCAATACTGATATCTACTTAGATAGAACTCTAATCCCTGTAGCTAATTCCTATAAATATTTAGTTGTTTACATAGGTAAGTCTCTCAACTTCAAAGATCATATTTCTTATTTCTTAAACAAAGCAAATGCAGCCTACATGGCAATTTATCACATTATCGGCAAAAAAATCAAAGCTCAGTCTAAAAATAAAGAAAATGCTTTACATACCTCTAATTCGACCGATCATGCTATATGCAGTGCCGGCCTGGGCAATCGCCAATAAAACTGAGCTCAAAAAACTGGATATACTTCAAAATAAAATTCTACGTAGCATTGTGAATGTACCTTGGTACGTGAGAAACTCTATGACTCATAACAACCTGGATATTCCATCTGTGCACAACTTTATACTCATGACAGCTCACAACTTCTTCGAGAAGATGAAGCATAGTCAGTATAACGCAATTAAACAAATGTTGGTTTATGATCCAACCATTCAATACACTGTCAAACGCCCAAGGACAATTCATCACAATTCGTCATGGTGGTAATTTGTAAATTTTAATTTTAAAATTTACTTGAACTCTGAAATTGGACTCTATCCTATTATTTGTGTTGCATCTTATACTTCTGTTAATCAAGAAACTTTTTTTACTCAAGATGTTTATGTTACTATTTCATTTTTTAAATTATTTTGTATGAATGTTTACTTTAGGGTATGATTCTACGAACTTTTGAACCTTTTGCGGTCTATCTAGCTACTGCATACTTCTGAAAGACTTTGAACTCTTATGCCATTCACAGCTTCAAAATGTCTTCGCGCCATTTTCATGATGTCTCACTACTGCTTATCCTGCACTCTTACTAGCTGTATCGCACTCACCATCTGCATTTGCCATACAACTCACTGCATCTGTCCGCATGCTTCAGTTTAATGCCATTGCTTATCACTGCACAATTTGTATGATGAACGCCTACTTTCGTAAGTATTAAGATATGCCTGCTAACGCAGCTAAATTTTCTTCGCCCACGGGTGTTGATACCATTTATTTGTACCATTTATTTGAAAATATCTTTGCCTAGTGCACTTTAATGGGATCTAGACTTTTATTCCATTCGGGAGAAACGTCACCTTTCTGATAATTAGGAACAAAATGCGAAGCAAATACAAAAAAAAAAAAAAAAAAAAAAAAAAAAAAAAAAAAAAAATATATTTTTGCAGAGAACTCAGTGATAAAAAAAAGAAAAAGAACTGTAATATCAGACAGGTGAGTAGGCAATGGGCGGTGTCAAGAATCTTAGCCCTTTCATGTTTGAAACGTTTAAATTCCTTTATAAGCAAAGGGAATCGTTGTGTGTAATATATCCAATCTAGGATAGCAGGATTTGTAAACAGTGCAAGAATACAACGAATCATTTAAACTCAGTAGTTCCAAACGTCTCGTAAAATTTTCCCACTAAGCTAAGTATAAAATTAATTTCGGAAATATATGAGAAACGTTTTTGCATGAAAGTGATTCTGGAAGGGACATTTGTCAGTTATATACGAGTATTTCGTAAATTGTAAGTCGGATATCCGAATTAATATTGTTTTGGTAATCGCGAATAAATATTTTTGATTGTCACTGCGCCTTGCAAAAAATTAACATGTTTCAGAGATGATATTTAAGAGAGTTTGCTACCAAGGAGTGATTAATATTCTATTAAATGATTCTGTTAAATATTTTGTCTACTATGAAATCGATATTTAATTTTTTCCTTTTATACGGAAATATTTATATTAAAATTTATATTGTTAATTTTGCATATCAGTTTTGTTTTCATTTCTCATACTAAGCAGTATCATGAATGAATGAGTTTATTTACTCGTCGACAACGCAAGCTTTTAATTTTCTACTTTCTTTTTTAAACTTTTTTATAGGAAATTATATTATTCATTCAAAGTTTTTGAAAAAAAATGTTTGATAATGTCTGGAATGTAGGAGAATGCTAAACACTAATCTGCCTCCGATAAGATTAGTATTTATTTAACTTGTTTCGTATCGAATTCGACAAACAGAAAAATCAGTCATTTTTCTTTTTGGTTTCAGCCCGCTAGCGGCCGACCGGTAAAGTCGCTGAACACTGGTAGTTCGGTCCGAGGTTGGAATCCCACGAACGGGCTGGCTGCATGTGTGTTTTCGTGGTTTTCCCCATGTGTTACGTGTATACGAGCCAGTTTCTCTTAGAAAGTCCTCCACGAAGGCATCCCTCCCCTTAGGCAGATAGCCCTCGAGGTTTTGCCATAATTAAATAACCTAACATAACCATCTTTTTGGTTTCATGGTGACATAGTACTACCATTTCACTTCAACTTAACTGTATCAAAAACTAGATAATGATGGAATAAATGAATGTGATCAAAGCCAAACCACATCAGCAGTATTTCTGTACATGAAATTATCAATGTTATAAATACTAATAAACCAGATTTTATGTCGCTATTTATATCAACACGCACTACGTTTGATATTTATTATAAATATTGAATTTTCCCTTGCAATTAATAATTAAAAATCTTACCTTACTATATACTTTTGCAGTTTTATTGAGTTATTTCCGTGATTTTACATTTTTATGACTATTATACTGGAACTCACCCAAAACCCAATACGGTAGTTTCGGTAAAGTGGTCATCAACACCTGTATGTTGACAGCCAAAACAACGCGAAGCCAGAGACGGCAATAGTGGGAATTTCTGCAACCAGGCATTCATACGAAAACGGATACGCAAACAAATCTTTAACGTTTTAAGGAAAACAAATGTTGCCCGTTTATAGCATACCAGTTTTCTCCTGCAATTATATGGTATAAAAGTTTGTCTGCCTTTTGGAAAACTCGAATGTAATTGAAAAAATTCCCCTTAATTGTTTTAATAAAACTGCATTGTCTGTTAAAGGCAGAGCGGTGGCTTTATAATATTTGATGTTCCTGCTATATTTTTCTGCATGCTTTTTAATTTTTTATGTTGCAGCAACATAATTCCGAACTCGGATTGGAAAATTGAGTGGCGCAATTTTTCATTTAGTGTAGTGCGTGCGAATTTCTTCTTATTTAGAGAGATTTTTCACAAAAATCCAGACCTGTTTCATGAACTAAAATAAGTTTACTAATTAAGACAACAATAACCATCGAAACTAGTCCATCGAAACCATCGAAACTAGTCCTGTGAAAGTTTTGTAAATTAACGCTGATTTTTGTTGTTTGACTTCTGAATTAGTAAGTTTACTAGTTTGAATATTTTATTGCGAAAAGTTAGTTTTCGGAATACATAGTAGTAACCTCCTGTTTTTAATTATTCCATTCACAGGGATCTAACAGGCTAAGGAGCACCTAACCCAGTGAACCTATTGTTATGTTAATAGCGAAACGAAAGCAGGAATACCACTTACAGCTATAACTGCTGCTTATTTTTGAAGTCTCACTCCGCCATTTCGCTTGTTTTTCTCGGTTATTGATGCAGAAAAATTTAACTCTATTAATTAGAGATATTGATACAAACATAAAGATAAATAAAACTTTGTAAAAGAGGGAGACTGAATTAATAATGAAAGACTCCTGGGGACAAGCGTTGCATATATCCGTCCGTATATTTGACATCCGCGTTCACAGTGAGTTTGCAGACGAAACTATTATTAAATGTCCTGAAGAAAGCTTTACTGTTTCCCAATTCCAATTGTGATGAAACAACGGTACATAGAGCCATCGAATTTTGAATAACGTAATCCTCCTATGAATATGGGCCTGTGCAAGACCAAATTTGAAATTTGTTTTATGGTCGATTTCCTATTTTGTAAAAGTTTAACGATTTTTTGATTAAAAAACTCAAGTATTTCAAAACGGGCTCTGGCAACGTTGTACGCAAAAAACACTTTTATCTCCAGCAAGTGAATCTCTGTATCCGAATTTCTAAAGATATGCTTCTTTTAAAACTATTTTGCGATATTGCTGACGTACTGAATTTTATCGTTTAAGTGCGAAGAATGGGATATTTAATAAACAAATGTAACAAACAAAATGTTAAAAAAACGCCTCTTTGGACGTAATTTAAAATCTGAAACATTTAATTTTTTTTAATGAAGTTCTTCCGCAGAGTAAAATTCTGCGCAGTTTTTAAATTTAGTTTAGGGTGTTTCCTTCAGGCAATTTTTCCGGTACATTTAAAAGCCAGACGAAGGCTGGCAGCGTAGCTGCTAGTTTAATAATATAAATATAACACACGAAATGTTAAAAAAAAGGCGGTTCGAGGGGTATGGCGAAACTGTGTCTCATTACCAAGAACATTGTCGAATATACCCCATAAAGTGATAATTACACTTTTATTTTGACAATTTTGGTATAAAATAATGTTCATGGTAATCCAAAAATATCGCAGCACTTAAACACAACAAAACGATCACTCACAAAAAATGCAAAAACCAGGGATCGCAACTCATATAAAATACCCAGAGAACCTTTCCTCGACATGGTAACGCGGAGTAACTAACTCTGGGCAGATATATAGCGAAATGCGACAGAATCATCGATGGCGCAGGTGAAAAAAAATCCTGAAGCAAGGCGGATTTTCTGACTGTCTTAACGAGCTACACATACACACAAAATAAAATCTTCCTGTCCCGTTATTTGCCCACTAAATACTTTAACTGATAAACCTTTCCGTTGGAGCTTTTGGAAGGTGGTCGTAATTCAGCCTTTAAAAGCATAAATAACACCTTTGTTCAAAAATATTGAAATCTTCCCACGCTTCTTCCCAACCAATAATTTAAGCATAAAACCAAGATGACAAGTAAAACAAATCGAAATTTATTCGGTAGCCACCACTCTGCCTAAAACAGGCAACGCAGTTTCATTTAAAAATATTGAGGACATGAAACTAATATGAGAATAAAAATTTTTGCAATTTTAAAATATATATCCCATGATGTGAGTGTACGAAAAAACTAGTTAGTAACAAATTCTTCACAAATTTTTTTGATAACAATTATATTTTCAAACTGTAAATACAATTTTAAGAATTCTTGGCAAAATCGAATCACAACCTGTTTCCATGTCACATGTATTTCATGAAGAAAAGAAATTGAAGAGCGAATTTTCCTAAGTATTTAATAGTTCAGTTTGTATAAGCTACTTGCATTTGTTTTAAAATTAGCAAAGTGTTATCACAGATATGGTACAGATAGGAATAACACTCCTACGAACAAATGCAGCTTTAAATGGAGATTGCAAGGACGTAATGAACACTCGCAACAAATTGAACAGCAAAATTTAGTTTCAGGCATCTGAAAATCTTTGCACTAGAGAAATTTCGATGCTCTAAAAATGCATGTGCGTCTGTATGTTACAATGTCACCTTCTTTGTGTACGTACACATAGATAGATAGATTTAAAATATATATTTTTAATACAGAAATTTTAGTATCCTGGAAATTAAAAAAATATTTTAACTGTAAATTACGTTATGAAATATCGTGCCACTAATAAAGCATTTTGAACTATATGTTAAGCGATTTGATGGAAATAATTAATGAAGAAAAAAGGTTTAATTAACTTGATTTTAATTAAGAAAATCTGCATCTCGAAACCAAGAGCTTTCCCACGTATGGTCACGGCAAGATAAAATTCGCAAAGGATAAATGATAACAGTAAGAAAATGTTAAAGAGGAACGATTTTTCGAAAACCAATAACTGATAAAATACATACGAATTTAACAACGTTTTAAGATTTTGAGAAGAACCGACAGAGAGGAGCACAAGTTTTAACGATGGGACAGGAGTTCTGTCATGTATGGGTTCTGGTTTTACGCTTTTCCATGACGAGTAATTCTTTGTTTTTACGATGTGATGACACATACCTTCAGTGCAGTGTAAGTTTCAAAAGAGGAGAATAAAATATTTAAGAAGCTAATAACGCTTGGTTTTATTTCATTCAGGTTAAGCATACTAATTACTCATAGTTTAATGCTATAAATAAACACGTTGGGGAATAACTATTTAAAATATTAAAACTAAACAGTTAAGTAATACTGAATACTATACAGATCCATATCTTTATATATATAGGTGCTCAGCCAGCTATTGCTCTCTCTATTTGCTTAAATAGTAAAAATACTCCCTTTAAAAAATATCTACTTTCAAAATAGGTTTCCTAAGCTAAGAAAAATTGATGCTCAAATTTTAGTATCAAAATGATATCTCCTAATCTAAGGCATCTACGACATAATATTCTTCGGTTGTAGCAATAATCCGGAAACATCACACAAATACACATACGATGTGATACACGAATTTCCACGCCGTCATAGCATAATATTTAGTATTTAATTGCAGGTTACGGAGAGATAACTATGATTGATGAATACTTACGTGAGGTGTGACAAAAAATGATACTAACTGTGTAGCTTGAAAACAGAGTGGAGTTGCCAACAACTGTTTTGGTGACGTCATTCTACTCAGTTCTTCTATTCATGCGGCCAGTTTTGAATAAACCGAAAACGCCTATGGGGAGTACTTCGTCATAGAGTGAACATGTGAAACTGCATTCTGCCGGAAAAATGGCTAGTATAAACACCAAACAGCGAATCAACATCACGTTTCTCTTCAAACTTCAGAAACCAGCCACAGAGGAAACATTTCAAATGTTAACCGAGGCTTATGGAGATGTAACTTTGTCTCATGCATGTTTGAATGGCATAAGCGGTTTTGACGGAAAAGGGACACTGTGGAAGATGATCATGATTGACTTCATGATTAAATGAGTTCTCAAGTGATAGACTGTTAATTAATACATTCAAGTAATAAAACGTCTTCGTGAAAAATTTAGGAACAAAAGAGACAAAGCTGTGGAGTGATGGATGGCTGTTACACTAGTATAATGCATCCCCTCACACGGCCCTATCTGTCAAGCAGTTTCTGACCAGCAAAAACATTACTGTGATGGGTCATCCTCTTTATTCACCTGATTTGGCTCCACGCGACGTTTTAATTTCCTAAATTTAAATCTTACTTAAAGGGCTACGTCGATCCAGAACTGTTACCAGCGATGGCAATACCCAGTGCAGAAGTGTGTGAATGCTGAAGGGGAACTACTTATAAGGCGATAATGTCAGTAAGTACAATGATTTATTGGACCATTCTCTTTTTTTTTTTTTTTTTTTTTGTGTGTGTGTGTGTGTCACACCTTGTCTTTTCGAAAGATGCTTCGGTTTGTTTGATTATGGCAAAAGACATTGTGTTTATTTGTCTAAAGGGAAAGAAGACTATTTGGAGGTCTTTGTAAGGCAAACTGGCTCTTAGTTACGTTCCACATCGCAAAAACCATGAAAATGGCCTTGATGCCAGCGTATCCCGAATTTGTGCAAATTTTTATTATTTCGATATATCTAATCACCTCTGACGGCTTATCAACTAAGATATTGTTTGTGTGTGTTCTTGAAAAGAAACGTATATTGAGTAATTACACAACTTGTTCTGTTTTAGTGGGATATCATGTGAGCGGAAAATTCATATGCTCAGTGATCTGCTAGACACTCATCTTTATCAATTTTTTTCTATGCGATGCCTTTAGTGCGATTAAGAGGAAGAATATTTGTGTTGCGTCTTTATACTTAAAAACTGCATTCGAGACAGAACTATCATCCGTTTAAAGTAATTCTAAGTATCTGGTCATGTCAAGTTGAACTGGGTTTTTGTTAAGGATCCTTCCCACATTGACTGTGTTCATGATTCTTCCGTCTTGCGGACAACATGATATTTTCCAGGTTTTCTTGGCAGAGTTTCTTTTTTTTAATCAGTTCTCTTAAGGCGAAAGTTTTATATCGTTTTTGTTCTGCAAATTCCTTGATGTTTTTGATGTGTGCAGATTGTGCAATGTATTCGTAAATTCCTTTGTGATTCATCTAAATCATTTCTCATATGTATGTGCTGAAAATGTATCTGGTGTTGTCTAGAGCGTTGGCATATAACGCCCAGTTAGTCATAAGGACTCTTGTGTTGCGTACTAATCTACGCCATCGCCAAATTATGATCCGAAGAAAGTTCATTGATGTTCTCAATATAAGTCGGAGCGTTAATATGTTTGAAAAAAAAAGGGAAAGAAATCAATGACGGGGGATCTGGCAACGATAAATTATTCTTGGTTTATTAAGAGCTGCACTTGAAATATTGGCCCAGTGGGTAAGTTCGTATATTGTCTAACATGATGTTCTACCATTCGTGTATAAATCCCAAGTTGAGTCTGACGGTTGTGATTCCATAGAGTTATTTGTGAATTCGATTATTGTATACGAGGTATTATGATTTGTTAGCTCCGGCCGTTATATGGCCTTCTGAGTGTCCTGTCTTTGGAGGTTTTTCATAACTTAATTTCTACATGAAGAACGAAGGTGTTAAGCCTAACAATACAGTAGGTACACCCCTAATGATTCTGGTTGTATGCATAAAACATTATGTGCGTGAATAACGATCGGAATCATCGGATATCATACTCTAAAGGAAATGTAACGAATGGTAATACAAATAGTTGCCGCAAAATTATGATTCCCGAACACCCTGGATTCCAGGAAAATAGAGTATACGAAAAAAGAACTGCGAAAAAAGAAGTGAAATTTTTCTGTTAGATAATGAATAGACTTTAGAAGAATATATAGAACAGCACGGCACAAAGAGCAGCTTCAACAAAATTTATTAGAAGAAATAAATCTTATTCTCTCGACCACTGAACTGATTGAAAAACTGTTTTTAGTATTAACAGAGAAACAGCGAAATCAGTTACAGTAAAATAAAGAAATACAAGTATATATGTCATACGTGAATCACTTATAAAGGACATATCATGTACTAAAAATTACAAAGAAAAGATTTTAATTTGCAAAACACGCATAAATAGATATATAAACAGATGTCTCACGTGAAATTAGAGTACAGGATAATTTTAGGTATTCTAACTAATTGGACAATATCGGATTTTAATTATGATCAGATAAAAATTTCACGTTTAGTATTTAAAACACTTAGCGGCGAATTACCCAAATGACAAAATATTGGGCCTGAGTTTAAAACTACTATTCACGATAACGGATCGCTAAATGACGTAAAACGTGTGAATTACCTATTATTTAACAACTGATGCCAGAACTTCTGCAACAGGTCTATTATTGATTTCAGAATAGTATAACAAGAGAAATGAGATGTCAAGATTGCACTCTGGTAGAAATGATCTACATTTAGACATCTGTACGTCTAAATTACCCAATCTGACTCCATGCAGATGTTCGAAAGCCATGACGTCGTTAACAAAAATTTAAGACTACGTTAGAATTGAAACACAAGCTTTAGCCAGTCTTGGCATTGGTGTAAACACATATGGGTACACTTTTTCCCCATTTTAATTAAAGGATTGCCAGCAGATAGAGCTTTTGAATTTAACCGATTTCATGATCTCGAAAAAAATAAAAGCAACAGACATATGAAACTTTTTAAAGAAAGAAATTGGATTAAAAAAACTTACGTTCCTTTTAACTGAACTGATTGCAATAATATTTATTAAAAAACAGGTAAGTAAATTCGCACTAATAAACAAAATAAAGCAAAGTTCGTATCCTATGAAAATAAAAAAGAGTGAAGAATGTCAACTCTTGCAGATTTAAATAGGATTGCTGAAAATTCAAATTCATTTTTTTGATAAAATAACGGTGCATTGATAAAATAACGTTGGTTGTAATAAATTTAATTTAGCGCAGAAGAAGGATAGTTTTAGAAGAAATGGTAGATACTTTGAATATTTCTTCTGTTATAAAAAGTTCCATGCCAATCAATTATGCAAAATTAATGTTGATCGAATATATGGCATTAAAGACAGCAACACAGAAAAGATGTTGCATGAAAATGTTTATCCAGTTGTAAATGGTTCTTTATGCGAACAGGTAAATCCTGCTAATAACTCTCAAATAGTACTGAAATCACTAATGCTGGGAAAGATAGAAGTAACAAATGGTAGATAAATTGTTTTTGTACAAATATTTCTGGCCGTTGTTTTTTGCGCATGAATCAAAATGAAAGTTCGTTGTTAACTTGATTTAGAAAGTCAAAGAATATGCGGTCTTATAAATTTATCGAAAAAATAAGAATTTGAGTACAGTAAAGAAAAAATAAATTCACGCACTTTTCTATAACAATACAGCAGTGTCCATTACAAGATGTAGGGTTAAATTCCAGTTATGTAACATCGAAAATCAAAGTAAATGTTCATAGTTTGAAGCATCATAGAATCACCAGAAATTGGGACTGGTTTAATAGAAATTCCTAGGGAGGAACTGAATAAACAGATAGAAGCTTTAAATATTAATTTATCTAAATATAAAAATGATGAATGTAATTATCGTAAAATTGACATACTAATTGGATGAGATTACTTTTGGGAAATAGTTTTCAGTAAAACCAAACCTTTGGGTTAGTGGATGAATATTAATAGGTAGACTGATGGAATAGTAATACAATGTCTAGTCCCACACTCATTTTTAAACTTCAAACCATGAATTGGAGATTTCAATGCTGTTCTTATGAAAAGTTTTGATAAGGATCATTCGAAAGCTTTCTGGACATTAAACGTCTTAGGTATGTATAATGACTCCTTCTTCTGATGTCCACTTCTGGTGAAGAAGCTCTTTGAAGTTTGGAATCAAGTTTGACTTTTATAGAAGGCCGCTATGGAATACAACATCTTCGGAAGCATGTTTCTGGTAATTTCGAATATAATTACGATAATACTAAGAAAAAATTTGTTTCGTCGGTTCGAAAATCCTACAAGGATCCATCCTTTTATGTTGACTATATATCTATAATAGAAGAACAGTGGAAGTTGGGTATGGTATATTCAGTAACTGAAGAAAATGATACACGTCAGAATCCGATGTAATTCGAAAGGATAAGAATACAGCGTAATTAAGGATTGTTTTCAATGCTTCTTCGCATCCACCTCATGCTCTCTCACCAAACGAATAGTTGCATCCTGGACCAACTCAAACCCAAATTTCTTAAAACTTCTACTTCACTTTCGAATTAATTGAGTTGCAGTTATTTCAGATATTGAGAAGGCATCTCTTTAAAAAAGAAGGATCGATATTTTGTACGTTTTCTGTGTGCAGACGATTTACAAGATAATGTTTCTGATGCTGAATCCAAAATTCCGTGAATAACTAGAGTCCTGTTTTGTATAACTTCTAGTCTGTTTCTTTTAGCTGCTGTAATTAAATTCAACTTGAAGCTATATTTCAGCAGGTATCGGGATATTTGTTTCATATTAAACGAATCGATGTACTTCAACGATTTCTTATCAGGAACATGAAATGAGAAAAAAGCTTTCGCAAGAACTAAAGAAACAAACTACATAATCAAACAAGCAGGAATGAAATTCGAAAATGGAGAAAAAAAATTCTGAAATCCTGTGGGCTTATTCTGACTTTGAAACTAGTATATCACATCATACAGATAGTTCTTCAAATGTACTGGGAGTTTTTTTGGGATACTGAAAAGAACATTTTAAATTTGAAGTAAAACATTATTAAACTTTGTTAAAATTCTGTAAACGTACAATAATGAAAAATGCGGGAAGAATATTTGACCCAGTATGCTTCTCTGTCCTTTTAATGTCAGACGGAATCTAATTTTCTCAGAATTGTGGGAACAAGAAATTCATTAGGATGCAGATTTACCTCAAGAAGTAAAGAAAAACTGGAACAGCTGCTATTCCGAAAGAGACCACCTGAAACTATTTTCATTTGCCAGGAATTCATTTCGGTGTATTTGGAGCTAATTAGAGGTACATTGAATTTATACATATTTTCAGTGGCAAGTCTGCTCGCGCTGAAGAAGCGTATCTCAGATTTCAAGAAGGAAAGAACATCTGCACTATTTTTGTGATGGCTAAAACCAGACTTCCTCTGAAGAAACTCTTTAATTCTACCGAAATTAGAACTAATTAATGCAGTGATTGCAGGCGGAATTTATATTTACCTAGAAGATGTACTCAAGGTCAGGAATATTTTATTTGATCAGGCTCTTCCATTACAGGATGAAACGAAAGACTGGAGATTGAAAACCATTTGTGTCTAACAAGACAACTGAAAACTGAGACAACTGAGCTAAACCGATCCTCAAAATTTCAATCATTGTAAGGAAACGGGCAACCTAGTAAATGTACTCACGGAAAAAAAAAAGAAAGAAATTAATAAAAGATGTTAAGTGGTTGCAAGGCGCTCCACGGCTAAATTTACCAGAAAAATGACGAATTTAAAGTAATTTAAGTGAAGTTAATTCAGAAGATTTAAAAACTTAAAAGAAAACTGACTTGCAGTTTTCTTGAGGTCAGTAGCAGAAACATTTCTCGGTGTTGAAATATATGGAAAATTCGGTGTTGAAATTTCTCGGTGTTGAAATATAAGGATTATATCGAATTACAGCTTAGATGAAACGCTTTCTTTATGCATGATACAATAAAAATTGGGAGGCAGAAAAGTCGTGCCCGAGCAGCTTTAGAACTGTCAGAAGCAGAAATGTGGTGAACAGCAAACTGAAGAAACAATTTAAGCACAAAACCAAGCAGTCGAATAAATCAAAACTAAACAATTTATTCCAGAACCACCGCTCGGCCTTGAAAAGGTCAAAGCAGTTTCCTTTAAAAAGATTGGAACGGAAAGTTATTCGATACCCGTTTATGCTAATTTAAGACGTATATACCACAAGAGTATACGAAAAAAGTAGTAAGGGGTATTCGTTATGATTTTTTCGCAATAATTATAACCTCAAACTGTAAATGTAATTTTAAAAATCCTTGGCATCTTCGAATCAAAATATATATCTTCACGTGTATTTCCTGAAGAAATTTCAAAAATTAATTTTCTAAGTATTTAATAGTCCAATAGCACGCATTTATATATAGTAAAGGGTTATCACAGATTTGTTTAAAAATCTGTCAGGTATAAATCCTAATATTCATCAACTGTAGTGAATGAGAATACCATGCATTTGTTTATAAACAAAAAAAAAAATGTCTATAACATTTTTTGCACTACCAATGTATAAGGTATTTCTCCCGCCTTCTTAGCATGCCTTCCTCGTGTGGTGGTCTTCACGCTAGGTGCGTATTCCAGAGATGCATGGCTCGATTCCCGGCTAAGGCGTTGCTAATTTTTTATCTTTCGCACTTCCAAAAAACTATTGGCTCTACAAATGGCGACCGAACTAAAAGGGTGGTGGATGATGATTCTTCCCGCCCAGAATTTTGCGATTGGGTCTCCTAAAACCTCAATCGCAAAATTGTCAACCTTTAAAAGTCGAAGTATATAAGGTATTTTTTGCCGCCTTCTTGGTATGCTTTAGGTGTGTGGTGGTCCGCACGTTGGGCGCGGATTCCAAAGCTCCGCGGTTCAATTCCCGGTGAAGGCGTTGCTTATTTTTCATCTCTCCTGCTTCCGAAGTAAACCTAATGACACTACAAATTTTAATACTTTATATTATTATTCTCTACGAGTCTGATATAATTGTCGTCCCTCAACTGGGTACGCAATAATGTGTGTGAAAACACTGATTTGCATTTTGTTACTAGATAGTTTTTCCTTGAATTTAATATCTTTTTATCAACATGTCTGTAGTCAATTTGTGCATTGATTTAATTCCGAAAGTTCGATGATTCTTTAGACCATTAGTAAACAAGCAGCAGTAAAAGGAAAACGTAACTATGGAAATAAAATATTCTACAATGATTTTAATGCCAAGTCACATAAATAATCAAATCCATAAGTTTAATATCACAGTTTGCAGATTTTTAGAGACGTTACTTATGTTCGGGTTTAAAGATAATGAAAATAATCTAAAATTGGACTCAATTGGAATAATTTTTGGATTAAAATACTAAAATTGTTATAAATCCTTGCCATAATTATTAGTATCATAATAATGCTAATTGACTGAACGGAAAATGTATTCATTGGCTGCGTAAGATCGATTGGACGGCCAATAGGTTCAGGCTACTAGTTTATGGGATTAGTGTTCTTTGCGAACAATGAAATATTAATTTTTAAGAGAGTTTTCGTCTAATAGATCACGGACTCTACTATGCTGTATTATCAGTTCGGAAACCACGTTTATTTTGTTAATCTGACACAGCGCAAGTAATATGAGCACTTAATTAGCAAACTATGTCCGCTTGTAATGGGTAAAGGTTGTTACAACAATGAACTCTAAGTGAACACTGAACCTAACGGTTAACATTCAAAATTATCTTAACATATTGAAGAATTTTTGCCCTTAACAACAATTTAAATGGAATCAGAAAACAAGTTTGATGAAAATACAAATAAAAGTTCATTATGCTGTTCTTATGGTTTCTAACAAAAAGTTCAATACAAATCTGAAACTGTGTTTTGTTGTAATCAAAATAGCTGCTTTTGTTATTCATTTTGGTTGTTCGAATTGGATCAAGTCTACGAAATTCATTGTGGCAACGAGTCACGTTTGCACCTGTCGTTAGCATACAGTCACATTACAGGTACTGAATACAGATACTTTGCGCATAGACCTACAACCTCGAAAGTTAGCATACAGTTACCTTTGAGCAGCATACAAGTAATAATCCTTCGACCTTTCTCAGTTTCGCTGCCAATTTGAAGGCGAACACCGTCGGAAGGAGTGTCAGAGGGTATCCCAGCCCTCTTTATCTTGCTACTGTGTCTCGAGAGGTTTTTCGGCTAACACATATATAGATGGCCCCATGAGTAGTGCAAAGAAAAAATGAGTAAATTTTTAAATGAGTAGTGCAAAGACACTACACATTCACAATTTTTTTTTTTTCGTTCACCGGAATTAGTACCGGTCCCTTTCGATACGGCAGTCAGCGTCGCTTACCGCTGTCCAGTTCACGTGTCGTAGATATAGGATGGCCAAAATGATTCTGTTTTCTTATGTATTTAAATTTCTACGATCTAGGTCTACACTGCAGTTAAACTCTTAAGTAGCTTACGAGAAACTTAACCGCTATTTCATTGTAGTTCCGAAATGAATTTAGCAGGAACAACCTTTTAGTGAGGTACTGGTGAACATTATTCTTGCCGATCTAAGTTCTTACATTTAATCACGCTTGACCCATACTGCAAAGGAACTACTCATTTACAAACATCTGTGCCTTCACCGGGATTCGCACCCGTGCCCTTCGAAGCGGCAGTTAGCCTCGCTGATCGTAATCCCGTTTGAGTGGCAGAGAGAGAGAGGATGACCAAGATGATTCTTTGTCTCTGGTAATTAAACTTAGAAAATTTATAAACACAAAGTTTAATTCAAAGTTAAACATCTGATAAATCGTAATGCAGTTAAGCACTTTCGCAGTTTACGAGTACAGGCGTTATCTAATTTTAGTCTCTTCTGAATGGAAAATTCCCTAATGCTTTTTCGATGCTCAGTGATCTTTTGCGCTGTTTTTTGAACACAAGATTGCAGATGGAAATGAATGAAAGAATTTCGATATTTAAAAAATTCAAAGACTTAAATGAATCACAATATGCTTCCTTCATATAAAATTATCAGTATTATAGATAAAAGTAAATCAAGACTTTTCTGCCGCTGTTTGCATCAATATTTGCAGGTTTGATATTTTATTATAAACATTTATTTTCTCTTGTAATTAATAATTAAAATGTTGCCTTAATATATATTTTACCGTTGTATTGCTTTTTTTTCTGTAATTACACATTTTATAATTAATATACTGGAGCCCATCGCAAATCCTATAGGGTAAAGGTTTATAAGTAATATATATAAAAAAAGTTTTCACCAAGATCCGCATGTTGATACTCAACAATGCAAACCGGAGACAGAAACAGAAATAATTTCTGGAAACAGGCCATCCATACGAAAAAGCATTATTGTAAGATCCAGCCGTGTCCGGTGGCGTAATTAAGAGACTCAAATTTATCTTTTAATTTATCCACACCATCAACGTAAACTATATACACTTTGTACAAATAGAAATATATAAAATAATAGGATTGTTAAATTTATAAAATTACCACACTGAGCATACTGAGCATTCGGCCTCTCCCACCGAAAGCCGGTCTCCAACTTACCGTTTTTCGGCCTAGAGCGCGCTACTTATTTTCAGGGTTACAGTTTCGGGGGACCAGGCACTACAATTAGAATACTCTCACTGTCCCAAAGTAGGTGCTACATTTGAATACTTTTGTACTGACTATTGATCTTGATTATGATGTCCTTTCAGCAATTTAAAGAAATTTCAAGGTTCTACGTAATCAATCAAAAACATTTACTTATCAAGCATTACCTCCTTAAATCAGCACCAAATTAGTTTAAAAATCCATGTTTCACACACACATGAGCCACGCCCCATTTCGTACGGACTGTTCTACCAGCAATCGCAGTATCTAATGAATTTGTGAATTGAGTGATCTCATCACGCCCAAAACCTGATTCCTGGGTACCCCAAATTTATTTTGCTTTCACCGCAATTTACGTTCCCTAATACTGGCTAGGCATTTTTTTATCATACTGTTACGAACACTTTAAGAGGTTAGTTGCCATATCCTGAGTATTTGGACTTTAGGAGCACTTAAATTATATGCATCGTTCTGTACCTGCGAATGCGAAGACATCTTACTCTATAAAAGTTTTTTCATTATTACCTGTATATGTTTATGTATTTTACACCCTGGTTATTTAATTTGATAGAAGAAATTTATTTCTTACCTGGCCAATAATGATCTGCGGCTCCCGTTCTACCCCTCACTGCTGCTCTTCGGTGATCCACGCTCACTAACACATGACTGTCAAGTGATCTTCGGACCTAATTTTTATGGATTCGGGAAACATTGTGCAAACTGCGCGATATTTCTAAATAAAATGGAACCTGGAATTGATCTTTATCGTGCATACGAACCAGTTTCCCTTTTGAAAGTCCTCGACGAAGTCATCCCTCTCCTTAGTCAGACATCCCTCGAGGCTTTATCTTAATCACATAAACATAATCTTTGTGACACGCTAGCAGTAGAGTCCTTACGAAATGGAGCATGGCTTAACAGCGGGCTGTAAATTCGCGTCGGAAAATTTGTCCCAAAATAAGTGATGCAGTTGTGAAAAGTAGAAACTGAGAATCAAAATGCCAAGTTAAGATAATTTTAATTGGAAATAAAACAATTTTGATTGATATTTAAGAAATTTATTGCTCATAATGTAGTTCCGGGATTACATGCCAAGTTTCGCGGAAAAAGAGTTGGACGACGAAGTTTTTTCTTAGAGAGATGGGTTATTTTGTACGAGTTACCTCCATCTGACATCATAATGTTTACCTAAATGTAGCTACTAATTTGGGACGGCGAGACTCTTAAATTACTATTTATAGAAAAACAAATTATTGCGTACCAGTTTTCTCGTCAACTCGCATAGTATAAGAATTTAGCTACTTTTAACTAACCGACATTAAGCAACAAGAATGTATTATTTTAATCAAACTACCTGGCCTCTTAGAGGTAAAGCGGTGGTTTTTCTGCGTTATTATTAACTGTTTATTTTGCAGGAACATACTTCCGGCCTTTTGTTAGAATATTTATTGCCAACAATTATCCATTCAATGTGAAGTGTGCCGATTCATAGGGATACTCATAAAGCCTGATCTAGAGAAATATTTCACAAACGTATGCATAGTCGAGAGGGGTCTTTAACTAAGAAAAAATACAACGTCCAAAATTTAGCAGTGTTTCGCAAAACCTTCTTTGCCTGGAGGACGTTGAAATAAGATCTAACTTTTATTGATTCCATTGACGGGGATGTAATAGACTAAAGAACACCTAACTCAGTGAACCAACGGTTCTGTCAATGGCGCAATGAAAGATTATAACTGCTGATTGATTTCTATTTCTAATTTCATTTCTATTTATTAGGCAAAGACGCCTCACTAGTGGATACTGTAAAAACCTATGGCACCTCCAAAAGGGTTTTAGGAGACGAAACGGAGACTGGTTTCTCCCCACCCTGAATTAGTTTAAATTAAAACTTGGTGCTTGGGGATTCAAAGCATTTGTATCCACACTTGTGGTATTTGGAGCACCCGAAACAGCTGGTGTGATGTTATTAGAATGTCTCCTGGCTGTTTGGTTATTTCGAAATCTCTGTTGACCCTGTCTAGAGTGCTGATTAGGCACAATATTCGCATAGCAGTCCCTGCTAACATGCCCTATTCTGTTGCATCTGTAACAACGAGGCTGTATGGGTCTTGAACGAGTACCTTGTGATATTAAACTCTGCACCTGTGTTTGGAGAGAGCCCATCATTTTTGTGAGCTATATTTTCCTGCTGCATCTTAATAGCTGTAGTGAGCTCTGAGTTGGTTACTGATGGTGGTGTAACTGATTTCTCGACTGCTGGCTTAGCAGCATTCACTGCTCTAACCTCAGCTGTTGCAAAATCACTACTAGCATGGCTCTTAGCCCACATGTCTTCCTCAATAATTGCATGCTGTTTAGCAGATGCAAAAGTTTTGTGATTCTGTGGCAGCAATAAGCGTCGCAAATGCAACTGCAATCCTTCGATAAACACTGACAGAAGTAAATCCTGCCTCTGTGCTTCTGCTGCAGGGTCACTGCTTCTTTCCACTGGTACAGTTTTGTACGAAAGAGCCTCTATACGTGCTGCAAATTGTCGCACTGACTCGTGTGGTTTCTGAAAAGCCTGAATAAGAGCACGGATGTTAAGAGTGCAAATTGTGCACTGAACTGAACCTCTCTTTCAACGCTTTCACAACATAGTCAAGACTGGCTTCTTTCTTTAGCCTAGGATTATTCCTAATTAATTCTGCAGCCTCACCTGCCACCTTGACTCTGATCACTGTTAACTTGTCTTCATCTGACCAACCCACATGAGTGGCAATGAGATCAATCCTATCTAAGAAGTCATTCAGACTAATTCCCTTGTCTGCACCTGAGAACAGAGGAACAGAATCCAGAGGATCAGAACCAAAAACTGATAGAGCCATTACTTCTTGACTCTCCTCCCAGTCTATTGCACTATTACTAGCCGCTCTGGCTGCTCGTTTTGACACTTTCTTTGGCATTTTAAACTGCGATCAGCAATTGCCAGCACATAAAGTAGGGATGTATCCCAATGTGTGATTAACACGCGTGCTTTTAAACCTTATGTTGCAAACATACAGTTACAAAAGTGTGAAACAGTAATCCTCAAAATTAATATGTAAAAATGCAATACAAAATTTTGCACAAAAAGAAAATACTTAACTAAACAGGTACTGCGTGAAAATGTTTGTAATGGATACAATAGTTTTAAAGTCCAAATGTGTATCAGTAGTACATATCTGGTATGCAACCTCAAACAATAAGTGTAAAATAAGCACAGTAATACGACCACTGTATAGGCCTGTCACTGTAACTAACTAACGAGTAGGGTTTCAGTAAAAAGCCTAGACATGTGGAAGAAAACTTTCACATAAATATGCAATAGTACACATGACAATCACCAGTCTCAAGTCAAAATTAAGTTCCACTATAAGAGCAAGCCAAAAGTGATGCAAAAATAAACAGCACAACAAAAATTGTTAAGTGCTAAGTTGGTTCGAAGGGTCACGGCACCAATAATGTTAAGGACAAAAAGTCACGGCACCAAAAATGTTATGGTGTTTTTTTTTTTTTTTTTTTTTTTTTTGAATTTTTAAATGTTTACCTTCTAATTTTCCTAAGTTACCAAAAGGGTACCCTACTAATTACCATAACACCAGAATACTCTTACCACAGAAAAATACTAGTAACAGATAAGTTGTAAAAATTTTGCGTTGTGTTTATTCCGGATTAACCCTTAAAATTCATTTTGAGTAAAGACTGGTAAAAATCATGAACACACAAAATAAATTTAACCATTGAATGATCTAGAAAAACTTATTTATTTAACTATTAATGCAAATTATATATATATCCATTAGTTGAAAATAAAATCAAAATATATCCAACAAAATTAGAACTATTGTTTTACACATCCAACATTTCTGAGTAATTATTTTGTTAACATCCTTGTAATTACTATTAAATTTAATATTGCAAATCTGGTAAAACATACCAAAATAAACTATAAATTTAAGAACACTACCCTCCCCGGGGAGAAAATAATAAAAAAAAATATAAATTTAACAAATTACACTTTCCACTTCACACAGAATTCATCAATTCAACAAAAAAATATTGCTTAATATTGCACTCAATACCATCATTTAAATACTATTATTGCACATAATAATTTTTATTATTTAATTTTTTTTTGATTAATTAGTTATGGTTTAACCGGATAAAGATAAGTAATGACACATCTACCCTTCTACAAACAAGTTCGTCCTGAGAGAAGCGAGAATGCTCTAATACAAGCACTATTACAAATCATCCTCACTAATGAGTAATTCAAAAAAAAAATTCAATTAAATAATTTCCTGAAGAACTTAATTTTCTTAACCATTAAGTTAAGTTACAATAATTTTAATAAGGTTATAAATCTTTATTCAATTTAATGATTTTACTTAATTGATACACCAAAGAAAAATGATTTCTATAGAGTTAGGATAAAGTTATCAACTACAAAAAAATTAAGGTTCAACAAATTAAGTTAATTCAATCATTTTAACTGCAGAAATCTATAATATTTAACTAACCAAGAATTAACCAAAAAAAAAGAAAAGAACTTATCTGTTCGCTGAGCAGAGGGAAAACAAACAACAAAAAAAAAAAATCCAAATGTTCGTCGAGTTGTATGGAGTCATTACGGTAGCCTAGAAGTTCTAGTAGATTTTAGGATGAACAAATGAGGTTCCAATACGATAAGATAAGTGAAATACAGTTCTGGATATGGAGATACGAGGAAATTAACAGGAACTAACTTTCAAACCAGTTCCCTGACATCTTCAGCGGGAAATGAGGAACCAAATTCTGACAGGTTCCAAAAGCAACGGTTGTAAATTAACGCTCTGTTTCAGAGTATAGCGACGAATCATATGGGTGAGCTGGGAGCACTCATCATTTAGCGACGAATCATATAGGTGAGCTGGGAGCACGCATCATTTTTCTAGAAATTTACTTCTGTATATTTTTCTTGAGATACACAAACACACAAAAAAAAAACTGATGAAAAAATTTCGAATTTTTTTTTTTTTTTTTTTCGAAAACATAGATGCCCATACCTACGGCCCGCGCTCAAAGCGCTTAGCCAAGAGGCCCGTAGGTCTATCGGGGTGAAGCTCCATTTTCTTCGTAGGAGTCAACTGTCGCCTCCGGCAGATGGAATTCAAAGGGCAAAAGAAGCGTCAAAAAGTGTAAAAAGTGACCTCGTCCCACAAAACAATCCGTTAAAAGGGAGAGCGCCGGACTGCCAAGTTGGCGCACCCATTAATCGCCGAAAGTTAAAATAGTTGCAACAACAGCATACCCTCATGTTATCAAACTCGCCAAAACCACTACTTTGAAACCTCAACGGAAAATCTATGTCGCCAAACCCTCGCCAAACAAACACCACCTGTGACAGGGGGAAATTAGGAATTTCAACAACCCTGCAAGGGTCCCAACGAAAGAACGCTGAAAACTCGCAAAAAGTGACTTTTCAACCGAAAGGAAGGCATTTCATCTCCCTTTAACTAAATCACAAGCGAAACGAAGAAAAATCTACTAATTAAAGCTTATAACTGAAATGCAATTAAAGTTAGAAAAACGAAAGTTATGCCAAATTAAAGAGCTAATTTTTCTGCAACTAATGATATTAAATACTAAGAAATCAAATTAATTTTTGACATGAAAAACTGAGTTTATTACGTGGGAAAAAAACTTATCCATTGTTTGCGTGTACAAGATTGAAGACGCAGTTCGCGTAAACTCGGATAGCCAAAATATATTACACTAGAATTAATAGGCCCAAAAAGAATATAACCAAACTTGTGTAGCTCAAATTTTGAATAATTACAAATTAAAATTTTGATTTTCATGAATCACTTAATTAAATTAAATTCGCTACACAACATTCGGAATTATGTTGCTGCAACATAAAGAATTAAAAAGCATGCAGAAAGATATAGCTAGAACACCAAACATTATTAAACCACCGCTCTGCCTTTAACAGACAATGCAGTTTCATTAAAAGAATTGGCGAATAATATTCCAGGCACATTTGAATTCTTCAAATAGCAGACAAACTTTTATACCGTATAAGTGCAGGAGAAAACTGGTATGCAATAAACGAGCAATATTTGTTTTCTTAAAGAATTCAAGATTTGTTTGCGTATACGTTTTTGTATGAGTGTCTGTGTCCAGAAATTCCCACTATAGCCGTCTCCGGCTTCGCGTTGTTTGGGTGTCAACGTACAGGTGTTGATGACCACTTTACTGAAACTACCCTATTGAGTTTTGGGTGAGTTCCGGTATAATAATCATAAAGATGTACAATCACAGAAATAAACGCAATAAAACTGCAAAAGTATATAGTAAGGTAAGATTTTTAATTATTAATTGCAAGGGAAAATTCAATATTTATAATAAATATCAAACGTAGTGCGTGTTGATGTAATAGCGGCATAAAATGTGGTTTATTAGTATTTATAATATTGATAATTTCATGTACAGAAATACTACTGATGTGGTTTGGCTTCGATCACATTGATTTATTCCGTCATTATCTAGTATTTGATACAGTTAAGTTGAAGTGAAATGGCAGTACTATGTCACATTGAAACCAAAAAGATGGTTAGGTTAAGTTATTTAATTATGGCAAAACCTCGAGGGCTATCTGCCTAAGGGAGGGATACCTTCGTGGAGGACTTTCTAAGGAAAACTGGCTCGTATACACGTAACACATGGGGAAAACCCCGAAAACACCCATGCAGCCAGCCCGTTCGCGGGATTCCAACCTCGTACCGAACTACCAGTGTTCAGCGACTTTACCAGTCGGCCGCTGGTGGGCTGAAAACAAAAAGAAAAATGACTGATTCTCCTGTTTGTCGAATTCGATATGAAACAAGTTAAATAGATACTAATCTTATCGGAGGCAGAGTAGTGTTTAGCATTCTCCTACATTCCAGACATTATCAAAAATTTTTTCAAAAACTTTGAATGAATAATATAATTTCCTATAAAAAGTTTAAAAAAGAAAGTAGAAAATTAGAAGCTTGCGTTGTCGACTAGTATATAAACTCATTCATTCATGATACTGCTTAGTATGAGAAATGAAAACAAATTTAAATTGATATGCAAAATTAACAATATAAATTTTAATGTAAATATTTCCGTATAAATGGAAAAAAATTAAAATATCGATTTCATAGTATACAAAATATTTAACAGAATCATTTAATAAAATATTAATTACTCCTTGGTAGCAAATTCTCTTAAATATCATCTCTGAAAGATGTTAATTTTTTGCAAGGCTTCTTCCTAACTGCGCAGTGACAATCAAAAATATTTATTCGCTATTACCAAAACAATATTAATTCGGATATCCGACTTACAATTTACGAAATACTCGTATATAACTGACAAATGTCCCTTCCAGAATCACTTTCATGCAAAAACGTTTCTCATATATTTCCGAAATTAATTTTATACTTAGCTTAGTGGAAAAATTTTACGAGACGTTTGGAACTACTGAGTTTAAATGATTCGTTGTATTCTTGCACTGTTTACAAATCCTGCTATCCCAGATTAGATATGTTACACACAATGATTCCCTTTGCTTATAAAGGAATTTAAACGTTTCAAACATGAAAGGGCTAAGATTCTTGACACCGTCCATTGCCTACTCACGTGTCTGATATTACAGTTCCTTTTCAGTTCCTTTTCGCGTCACCTTTTTTTTTCTTTTATTACTGAGTTCTCTGCAAAAATATTTATTTATTTTTTGTATTTCTTTTGCATTTTGTTCCTAATTAGCAGAAAAGGGACGTTTCTCCCGAATGGAATAAAAGTCTAGAAACGGCATTTTGCGTCGAAACCCTTACATGCGCTTTTCAGATTGTTGCCGCCAAATGTTATTACACTGTATAATATTTACAGAAGTTAAATAATTTACGTATGTTTCTGGCACTGTGAGAAAAAAACAGCACCTAGGTCCGTCCAATTTAGAATAGTGTATTTCGCCACCCGTACATGGCCACCAGGAGGCCCGAATCTGGAATTTATTTTATTGTCTTCTTCATATTTTGTAAAACTTTAACATATTCTCAACGACTTCGAAGTGAGCAGAGGCAGCACTGTACGGAATAAAACATTTTTATCTCCGGCGGCGAGACTGTCTATCGGAAACTCTAAAGATATGCTGTTTTTAAATATTTTGTGATTTTGCTATTGAACCGAGTTTTAAGCGCGAAGAATGTGATATATATAATAAATAAAGTTAGCGCAAAAATTTAATAATAAAATCAAAATAAGTTTTGTAAGTGCACCTTAGTAAGAAATCTGAACAGTCAGGAAATGAAATGAGAAAACGACTGAAAAAAAATAACAATGAAAAATGTATACCAACAAAGGAGTTCAAACGTTATAACAGGAGGTCGAAGCGTATACTGCTTTTATAATTTCTGTAATTTTGCTTTAGAATTATACGATGCGTAAGTCCGAAGAAATTATGCATAGTATAAAGTTAAAAAAAAGGGTTAGTAGGAAGGACTCTTACAGTCGAATAGTACTCTGCGAAACCGCGAAGGTGTGTGAAAAACCTTAATAAACCGTTCGGGCGATTGTCAAATTCTGAAACTTTTCAGACTTCTCGCCCCTCATTTTTTTTATAATTTTTCCATTTTCAATTGTATCGGTACAAGAATATATTGCCTTTGATGCACTGACCAAAAAAATCGTGCTAAAGTATTTATATATGTCTATTAGGTAAAACAGGGATAAAAAAACTTCCCTGATACACTTTTTTTCTTGTTTGGGCTCTACGTCGATTTACGCTTCCCGTAAAAAATTTTCGGTTTTCTTTTCCTGTATTTCAGTTCAACAAAATTAATTCAGGTTTGAAAGCTGATGATACCGAGATCGAAATTTTCGCTGAAATAATGGAAGAAATTTATATCGAAATCCGTGTTCTCTTTTTTTTTTAGGATAAATCTATATATGTAACGTTTTAATAAACTGTTTCATAAATTAGAAGAATTTTGAACCAAACTAAAGTGCTGGAGAGAAATCTTCCAAATCAGAGAAAAGAGCACAAAAAAAAAAAAAAAAAAAACTTTACAGCTGTAAGAATATGTATTTATTCTCTCGATATTTTGCAATATTTATTCTTTATGTATCTATTTTTCAAATATGAAATACTATGCTTATAACCATATTTTTTCTTGCTAATTTTGTCCGACTGAAAACTGGAAGTGCAAAATATACTCTATTTCTCAAAAGACGGCTTCGATGAAAAATACAGCCCATTAAAAAGCGCAAATTACACACTAATAAATTTTATAAATGTCATTTCGAAGAACCTATCAATTTCAATAATAATATTGTACTTATACAGAGTACTTCGTTTTTTGTGCACACATCGTACATTGTTACCGTTAATCAGAAGTTTGTAATTCACATATTGAAACCACAGGAAGGAGGTAAGAGAGGGAAATTAATATGAGAGTAAATATACAATTAAAAATTTTGAATACAGATAGATGATTTTAGCGCTATTATATTTGAAATTGTTGTCATTTTTGTATAAATGTAATCTGAAAAGCTGAGAGAAACGATACTCTGCAGAAAAAATAAAATTACAAGAGCAAGTCTTTTTAAAAGTTAAAGCTTTCTCGCTAGATTAGCGAGATATCACGAAGTTGGTGAAAGTTTTGGTAACAAATTTTTTTCTGTATATTTGGTAAAGAAATCGGAAAATTCACCAAACATTTGGTTACATATTGGTAAGTTTCCTGTTTCATTGTAATAGGTAATGTAACTGAATATTTGTCATCCATTTCATACGCAACTGTGACCCGTTTTCCCGCCCTCATATGTCATCCAGTAATATCGAAAAGTTGAAAGTACTAGAATTATCTCAGCCGTCGGGTGAAAACCATATAACAGCGGAGAGAATATAACTTTCTGTATTGTTAGTTCATTGTGAGTTCGGAGTACTGAGATATCTCTGGGTTAGCTTCTCTCTTTAGATGTCCTTTGCACTGCGTTGTGTTTAACGTTCTCCGCCTTCTGAAGTGTAACTACTGATTGTAAGATATGATGAAGTGTTGTAAGACTATTTTTGTCGAAAGTTTCAGAATTATCAACTGTTCCCTACGGTAAAAATATATATTATCAAGGTACCATCATGCATCATTTGTGTGCATTCAATTTATTATGAAACGCGCGAGTACACATATTCACATGGAATACTTGTATAAATCACATACCCGTGTGAAGTTATTGCACCTGACATATGGATCCTGAGAAAGCAAGTTATATTCCTTTCAAAGGTAACGTTTGTATCAATGTCTGCAACTATACGATATAGTTTATTGGCTTGTACAGAAAAGCGAATTTAGCTCTTCGAGAAAGCTCCACCCAAGCCACTGGCCGATACTTTCAAGTTATCTTGAAACACATAATGGGCGTAATTTATCCGGATTTCTACCGTGTCCAGAAACGTGAGATTTGAATTAAACGTTTCAACTTTTTAGACTACATTAGAACTCCACGCTGTTTTCATGCAGCACGGTTAGTCTCGTCTTTTTTTTTTTTTTTTTTTTTTTTTCTGTGTGTGTGTGTGTCTCACACCTCCTATGAGCATTAATCAGTCATAGTTATCTCTCCGTAAACTACAATTAAATACTAAGTATGTAGGCTATGAGGGCGTTGAAATTCGTGTGTCATATCGTGTGTGTATTTGTGTGGTGTTTCCGGATTATTGCTAGAACCGACAAACGTTGCTAGTGTCTTAGCTTAGGTGATACTATTTTGAAAGTGGATACACTTTGAAGGCAGTATTTGTACTATTTAAGCAGACAGAAAGGGCGATAGCAGGCTGGACACCTATATAGGATATTATGCATCTGTATAGCATTCAGTAATACTTAACTGTTCAATTTTAATATTTTAAATAATTATCACCCGATGTGTGTATTTGTAGCATTAAAATATGTGTAATTAATATGCTTAACCAGAATGCCATAATTCGATGCGATGTGATCTTCTTAAATGTCTTATTCTCCTCCTTTAAAACTTACATGACACTGAAGGTATGTGTTATCCAATCATAAAAAGAAATAATTACTAGTCATGTAAAAATCGTAAAGCTAGAATCCAAACTTCAGAGAACTCTTGTCCCATCGTTGAAACTTATGATCCTCCCTGGCTGTTCTTTTCAAAATCCTGAAGAAGTTGTTTATTCCTATATATTTTGTCAGTTATTTGTTTTTCGAAAAATCGTTTTCCTTTAACATTTTCCTACTGTTGCCATTTATCCTTTCTGAAATTTATCTTGCCGTGAACACACGAATGGAAGCTCTTCGGTTCCAGATGCCGATTTTCTTAATTAAAAAGAAGTTAATTAATCTTTTTTTATTAATTATTTCCATCAAATTGCTTAACATATAGTTCAAAATGTTTTATTTGTCGTGCAAGGTTTTATGAACGTAACTTACAGATAAATATTTTTTTAATTTCCAGGAGAGTTAAATTTCTGTATTAAAGTATATATTTTAAACCTATCTATGTATGTGTACATATATAAACAAGATGACAGTGTTACATACAGATGCACACGCATTTTTAGAGTTTCGAATTTTCTGAAATGCAAAGATATGCAGATGTCTGAAAACTAAATTTTGCTGTTCAATTTTTTGCTAGTTTTTTTACGTCCTCTAAATCTCCATCTGAAGTTACATTCGTTCGTAGGAGCATTATTCCTATATTTTCCAGAAAAATTTTATTTCGAAATATTTTATTTCTAATTAATTTCTCCTGTCAAATTTTCCCTATTCACCACTGCATTCACAGCGAAGATAGCTTTACTTATCTGCTTTACCCACGATCACAATTTGTATTAACTGAATTTCGCTTGTAAATTTGACTGAAATGAGTAAAAAAAAACTATTTTAAAACTGTAACACTGGATATAATGCAAGGAGAAACCTGAAAAATGTAATAGTACTACTTTGTTTACTGTACGCAGTTTGCTTCCCGGAACAAAATTACATCAATTTTATACACAAAAGTATGTTTCTGCAATATATACATTTAACCCTCTAGCTGCGCAACCAGCAATTTTCACGGGGTTCATTTTTGCCGTCTATTTAACTGTACAACCTATTCTTTCCCTGTTCAGGTACGGTAATGTAGCATTTTGCGTGCGCTTTTCAGAGCTTAAAGATGTCTGACGCTTCGCCAGTGTTATAACCTATATTCCTGACGATATTTTCGACACTGATAATAGTTCGGACTCTGATTTCAAGTATTTTGAAGATAGGTATAGCAAAACCGATGAGAATTTCTCGGATTCCTCTGCAGTAGGGATGAATCTGAAAACTCAGTTTCTATTGAAAACGTTCGACAGTAGTGCAAAATTCATATGCAAAATATTACATTATGCAAATATTTTTCATTAGTATATATGTTTTACCTTTGTATTTTCTAAAATAAATCATAATTTAACCAATATTAATTTTCAAACTTTTTCTTTTATATCATTATTCTTCAATTTCAGTATTCTGACAATCTTTTTCTATAATCTAATTCTATATTGAAAAAAAAAAAAAACTCTTTTAAAAAAATTTTTTGTATATTTTAACTCTAAAATATATGTAGATTTGAAATATATATAAAAAAATACTGAATTTTTTAATCTATTTTGATAAATAAAGTACGCAGTGAAATCGTTAATAAAGATGCAGAAAAAATCTCCCAGCTGTCGCATCTTTTATTATAAAATCACCGCTTTGCCTCTAAGAGGCGTTGCAGTTTCATTAAAAAATATTGAATAATGTTTTTACACTTGTTGTCTTTTAAACATAGCTAACCTTTTATACCGTAAACGTTGACGAGAAAACTGGTTTTCAATAATTTTTTTTTCTTTAAACAGTAATTTAATAGTCTTTCCGTCCCAAATTAATAGCTACATTTAGGAAAACCTTAGGATGTCAAATGGAGGCAACTCGTACAAAATAACCCATCTGTCTAAGGACAAATTTCGTCGTCAAACTCTTCTTCCGTGAAACATGGCATGTAGTCCCGATACTATACCATGATCAAGAAATTCCTTAAATATCAATTACTTTTTATTTATTTATTTATTTATTTTTGCGATTAAATTTATCTTAACGTGGCATTTTCATTCTCAGTTTCTACTTTCCACAACTGCAGCATTATTTTAGGACACATTTTCGACGCTAATTTACAGCTTTCGCACGCTTTTAAGCCAAGCCCCATTCCTTAAGGAGTCTACCGCTAGCATAGCACAAAGATTATGTTTATGTGATTAAGGAAAAGCCTCGAGGGATGTCTGTCTAAGGGGAGGGATGTCTACATCGAGGACTTTCTAAGGGAGACTGGCTCGTATACAAAATAAAGATCAGTTCTAAGTTTCACTTTATAAACGAGATATCGCACAGTTAGTACGAAGTTTTCCTGCTCCGTACATATTATTAGGCCCGAATGCCACTTGATAGTCATGTGTTCGTGATCGTGGATCTCCGAACAGCAGCAGTGAGGGGTAGAAGGGGGGCCCGCACATCATTATAGGCCAGGTAAGACATAAATTTCTTCTATGAATATAAATAACAAGTATGTAAAATACATAAATATTTACAGCAGAGTATACATTACAGCATATGAATACAATTATAGAGCGGGACGCCATCGCATTCGCAGGTAGATACCGATGCATAAAGCTTCAGTCAAGTGCACCTAAAGCCCAAGTATTCAGGATATGGCAACTAACCTCTTGAAATTTTCGTAACAGTATATGCTAAAATCAAAAGGTGTCTAGCGGACATTAGGGAATGTAAAATGCAATGAAAGCGAAATAAATTTGGGTTATCCAGGCGACAGCTTCTGGGAGCGATAAGGTCATTGAAATCACAAATTCATTAGATAGTGAGATTGCTGGTGGAAGAGTCGTTACGAAATGTGTCGTGGCTTAAGGGAAGGGTGTGCGAGCCATGGATTTTTAAAACGAATTTGTTACTGATTTAAGCAGGAAATGCTTCGCAGGTAAATGTTGTTGATTGATAACGTAGATCCTTGAAATTTCTGAAAAATGTTCAAACGACATCATAATCATGATCACTAAACAGCACAAAAGTATTCAAACGTAGCAACTAATTTGGGACAGAGAGGGTATCATAATGCGCTTTAATGGCCTGTTTCCAGTAATACCCTGTATTCCCCTCTCCCGTTTGCATTGTTGAGTACCAACATGCAAATCTTGATGAAAACTTATGAAAACTTAAAATTCAATAGGGTAGTTTAAGAAAACTTAAATTACTCTATAGGTTTAGCGGTGGGCGCCAGTAGATTACTTAACAAAATGTGCAATCACAGAAATTAAAGCAATATAACTGCAAAGCTATACATTAAGGCAAAATTTTAGTAATTAATTACACGAGAAATTAAATATTTACAATAAAATATCAAACCTGTGAATATTGATGCAAATAGCGGCACAAAATCTGATTTATTGTTATCTATAATATAGGTAATTTTATATAAAGAAACAGCTAATTTTATATAAAAGTACTGCCGCTTCGATTACATCGAGCTATTGCGTCATCATCTAGTTTTTGATAAAGTGGAATGGCATCATCAAGCCCCCGTGAAATTGAAAAGAATAATGGCTCATTTTCTGTTTGGAAAATTCGATATGAAAAAATGTAAAAAAGTGTTAAACTAATCGGAGTCAGAGAATATCTTACTGTAAAGATACTTATCGGAGTTTAGAATTCTCCTACATTCCAGACATTTCAGCTAATATTATCAAACGGTTTTCAAAAACGTTTCAATGAATAATTTACTTCCGAAGATTAAAAAATTGCATTGTCGACTTGTAAATAAACTCATTCATTCGTGATAATGCTTAGTATGAGAAATGAAAACAAATTTAAACTGATATGCAAACATTTAAACAATATAACTATAAAAGGAAAAAAATTTAAATATTGGATTCATAGCGTAAGCGATAAAATGAATTTAACAAACTATTAAAACCCCATGTAACAAACTCTCATACAGTATAATGTTTGTAATTTAATAATTTTTCCAAAAGCGTTCAATAGGTATAGACCTAATGTTAATCTTTCGCAAGGCTCCTCCCTAACTGCGCTGTGACTGCAAAAAGTGTTTATTCACGATTTACGAGACAGATATTAGTTCGGGTATCAGACTTAGAGCTAAAAAAATACTCTTATATAATTTTATAATGTCCCTTTTACCAGCAACATTTCGTTATTCTCATACATTTCGAAAAAAGTGATTCTCATACATTTCCAAAATTTGTGTTATACTTAGCTGAATCGGAAAACGTTTACGAGTCTTTTGAGACTACGGAAAGTTTAAATAATGAAACGTGTTCTTGCAGTGTTCACAAATCATGTTTTTAACGATTAGATATATTACATACAACGATATCTGTTCTTAATAGAGGATGTTAACCGTTTCGAATAAGAAAGTTAGATTTTCCACCACGCCCATAGCCTACTAACTTCCTCGTGTGATGCCACTTATTTCTGTGTCATCTCTTCCGCTTTTTATTATTAAAAAAATTCTCTACAATAGTTTTCTTTCTTGTTGTTGTTATTTTTACACTTGTTTCGCATTTTGTTCTTATAAGCCCAAAAGGGACGTTTATCCCGAATGAGATATCAGTGTCGAAAAGGCATTTTGCGTCGAAACATTTACATGCTCATTTCAAATGTTATCGCCCGGTGTAATATTCAAAGAAATTAAATAATGAAGAGTCTGCATAAATGTACGTATGCTTCTTGCACTGTGAAAAAACAACAGAAATTAGAGCCATCCAATTTTGAATAGCGTAGTCCGCCACCCGAACATGGCCACCAAAAGCTCCGGATATGGAATTTGTTTTATTGTCTATTTCATATTTTGTAAAACTTTAACGAATTTTTCATTAACAAACTCAACGACGTTCAAGCGAGCTGTGACAACACTGTACGGAACAAAACATTTTTAATTTCAGCTGGCAAGACTTTTTATCGGAAATTCTAAGGATATGCTGTTTTTAAATTTTTTGTGATTTTGTTGTTGGATAGAGTTTTATATGGCTTAAGCGATAAGAATGTGATACTTAGTAAATAAAGTAGATACACAAAATGTTAATAATAAAAAGAGAAGAAAATAACTTTTGTAAGGATATCTTAGTCAGGAAACTGAGCATAGATATGACGAACTGAGGAAGGACTGAACAAAAAAAGAAAAAATGTATGCCAACACTTTTATGGTTGCATCGGGATTTCTAAACGCACAGCTCTATGCTGCTATTATAATTTTTGTTAGTTTGCTGTTAAAATATACATGCGTAAGGGCGGAATAATGCTGTTAATAATAAAGCTAATAAGAATCAAAATGGGTTACTGACTATAACAGCAGATTGGTTGACTGCGAGCTGAGCGGGAGTGTCACAAAACCTTTATAAACTCTTTTAGCGACCATTAAAATCTGAAACCTTTCCTACTTCTCTCCCCCCCCCTGCACTAACTTTTTTCTCCTCATTCTCAATCGCATCTGTTTGAGTTTCATCAGAACAGAAATGCCCTTAAAGCATCATTGAGAGAAAATCTGTGCTAAAGTATTTCTAAATGCTTATTAGGCAAAGCAGCGATTACGAAGAATTACGCTTCCCATAAATGCTTTTCTGTTTTCATTCCCTGTATTTCAGTCCGATAAATTTGCTTTTGGGTTTAATCAGAAATAAAAATATGGCTGCTAAACGTTTCTATTAGCTGATAATACCCCAGTCGAAATGTTCGCTAAAATAGCGGAAGAAACATGTATTGAAATCCGTTTTCTTAGGATAAATCTATATATATAACGTTTTAATAAACTTTAGCATCAGTTAGGAGAAGCTGAATTAAAAATGCAGTGAAATGTTGGACAGAAATCTTCGAATTCAGACAAAAGGGCATGCATGAAAAAAACTTTACAATTACATATATTTATTATGTGCATATTTTAAAATATATATTCTACATAATTATTTTGTTCAAATATAAAATACTATGCATTTTAGCGCATTTTTTCTCTTTGCACTATCTTCTTGCAAAGAGGGGGAAGAATTTCACGACCCTCTTGATCTTGAAATTCTCCACGGCTAAACTTTTGGTGAAACCATTGAAAAGTATAGATTGAGTAACACTTTTCTCGCCTCATACATCGTTGGCATATGCAAGTCGTTTGCGCTGCGCTGCGGCCTAGCTTGTACTCATGAAAGTAAATTTGCCGAAAATCCTGTTTTGACATCTAAAACAAAACACTTAGAAAATATTTTTAAAAATAACTTTGAAACAAAATGATTATTATAAAAATATAGAGCGAAAATAGAGATTCAAAATGATACATAAACCAATGTAATTCAAAATAATGCCGAGCACACGCGTTACAATGTTTGGTGCATTTCGTCGATTTGCTGACAAAACTATTCTGCCGTAATCGTTTTTCCCTGATTTAGGAAGCTTTGGTGGATGAGACCGGTCGCAGACAACCAAACAGTCACCATTATTTTCGTTTGTTGCACATTTGCCTTCGTAAAGTCCTTTGGTGTCTGACCGCAGTCCAACCACTGAGCTGAATGTCGCCGCTTGTTATGGAGGATCCACTTTTCATAGCATGTAAAAAATCGATCAAGAAAATGGTCGTTTTTGGTGCGGAGAAGAAGAGCAAACAACATTTCGAAACGGCGATTTTTGTTTTCATTTTCGCTCAATTTCGTGTCGTACCCACTTATCGAGCTTCTTTGACTTTCCTATGTGATTCAAGAGATCAGAAATCCTTCTTTTGCTTACTGAAATCTCCTCTTCCAATCGTCGTCATCAACAGCTGAAGAAGCATCCACGACCCTCTTGATCTTCATATTCTTTCCCGGCGAATCTTTTGGTGCCACCGTTGTACAGTAGAATCAGTAATACTTTTCTCGCACCATACTTCGTTGCTATTTCGAGCCGTTTTTGCTGCGCTGCGCAAAATGAAAATAAATTTGTTGAAACTCCCGTTTTGACATTTAAAACAAAATACCTGGATAAAATTTTTAAAAATAATTTTGGAGCAAAATGATTATTATAGAAATATAAAGCGAAAATAGAGGTTTATAATGGTGTATAAGCCGATATAATTCACAATATTTTTATTGCTAAAAATGTACAGGAAATATAAGCAATTGCAAAAATCTGCATTATTTTCCGGACACGTTTTACTAATAATACTTCGATATTTACGAATTATTTATTCGCTATTTGCGCACACATTTTACATTGGTACCGTTTATCAGAAGTTTCTAACTCATATGCTGAAGCCACTTGCAGGAGGTAAGCTAGGGAAAAAAAATGTGCGACTATATTCAGCTACGCATTTTGTGCATTGATAGATGATTTTAGCGCAATTATGTGTGAAATTGTTATATTTTTCTGTAAAATGTAAAATTAAATCTTAAGAAGCGAAGCTTTGCCAAAAAAGGAAGAATAGAGGGCAATACTATTAACATTGTATCTCGCTAGCTCGCCAAGCTGGAGACGGTATTCGCGACACTTTTGTTTGGTCTATTTATACCTGGCTTTGGTATTGTGGCCGAATAAATGTAATTAATCTAGAAATGTAACTGTGACCGTATCCTGCCCTCAATCTTTTCCCCAGCAATTTCGAGAAAGAGAAATCACTAGAGATTTCTCTGTGACCGTAGGAAATCTCCGTATATAAGACAAAAGAGAGCATTATTCTACGAGTTGTTTAGTTCAGGTCGAGTTCGGAGTACGGAAATGTCTCCGTGTTTGCTTCGCTCCTTTACATGCGCTTTGCATTGCGTTCTTTCTAACATTCTTAGTACTTTGAAATGTAACTACTGATTATAATCTGTGATGCTGTGAGTTGCTGTACGAGCATATTTCTGGATAGTTCCTGAAATAAACGTTCCTTTTTCTAAATAAATTTTATCAAGCACCAATCGATTCTGTGTACGTTCAATCTATTACGAATTTGTGCGCACGCTACACTACGAATCCCGACTTCGAGTATTCTTCTATCACAGATTTATAATCGGAATACAAGAGTGAACACTTGTAAAATTTTCGAACGAACGAAAAAAGTCTTTTCCTAGCCTTATCTTAATTATTTTCTACATTACCGAAATCATGTATCCGAGGAAGTACGAGCAAACGTACTGAAAACTGGAAGTTTCTACTGAGAACTAAATTAAATCTTAAGCTATCCCAATGGTTACCCAGGAAAAATTAGTGCTATGTTCGCTGAAATCTATACTGAGAGGACAAGCACCATTGACAAGAATAAACAACGCTGAAGACAAGACTGCTAACGTAGAATTTCAACCAGTATTGTGTGCTCGAAAAAGCCGGACAGGCTCCAAACCAAAACATCTCTATAAATACTACTTTTTTCTACCTCATGTAAATACTTTGAGCTAAAGTTTACATTCTGGCAGGGAAAATGGAAGTGAGAATTCACAGTAAGGAGGCATAGCATAAAATAACTGGTTAATTAAAATGAATAAATAATTTACAATCTTCATCTTTTTTATCGAACTCCATGTCGAGAAAGTTAATGTACGTAAGCATGCTTATACCCGTCCTGTTTCAAGGCATACCTATATTATCAACGTCAAAAAATTCCTTTGATTTATGAAAAAATTGACTCTTGATTTAATCACTGACTGCAGTTTTTCCTTCTTTTCGAGAATCTGACAGCTTCCATTTGCAAACAGCCAAATGAGTTCAGAATCACATTGGATTGCACATCCCACCTTACCTGTAATAAAAATTTCGAGAGAAATTAAGCTTCTTTCAACGAGATTATATCTTGCCAATTTATATGTATATATATATATATATGCATATCCAGCTGCATTTATTTCACGCTGTGATATAACTACCGAGATATGTGAATCTGACTGTGAATGATAATCAGCAAATACAGTAATGGCAGACGTTCAGGCTGCTTTATTTCATACATTAAGCAAACTACCGCAAAATATAAAAATGCTAGAAACTTTTTCATTAACCAATGTAGTTGAAACTTTAAACATTCATTAAATGATTATAAAGAAATTATCTTTCTAGTCCTTAATTGCTTCGTTGCCTTACTACATTTCATCCTCTCATGCAGTTATTAATTTAAAGTGGCCGTAACGTATATTAAAAGAAATCTAAACAATTTAAATCCCTCACCTGGAATCCCTACAAGAATACGTCCAGGAAACGTTTTAAGGATACTTTTAAATATTAACTTTTATGTACGTCTTATAATATGGCCAGACAATGAAGAATGTTTATGAGGAAAAAATACATGTAAAAATACAAGCCGTATTTTGGAATTAGGATCACTATCTTTTTCATGCCATTTTTGAAAGCCTTGAGCTTTTCAGTGCCAAACATTGAAACGATTGGCGGTTTTTTGTGAATACTTAGCTATCTAACTTTCATACAATTACAAAAACCATTATTTCTATTAGGTTACTATTTAAATTTTGTTTCTTTGCAGTCAAAGTGAAATGTCCCAAATGTCCTGTACGCAGTTTTATTTTCTTATTGAGTTGCTTGCCATTGACATTAGTGGAATGATTGCTCAGGATATGTTCTGGATTCCAAGTTCTTGCTGCTGCAAATCCAGCTCTTCAAATACGCCATGAAAACATTTCATTGCAAGGGACATCTACGTGTAAACAAGCCACCATTATACTCTTCAGAAAACTTGTTTTACAATTTGTGTTTGTATAAATTATCTATTTCAAATGTATTGAGTGTTTTTTGAGAGCTCTTAGTAATGTATCTTCCCTAATATTCTAAATAGAGGTGATTCTATTTTTAAATATTTATAGATTTTAGAACTGAAGACTTGAATTTAATTGCACTACTACAGTTTGCACTACTACGATTTGCACTTTAGTCACCAACGCTCCATGTTTGCGTAGCAATTATTGCCATAAAGCCTTTATTTGTAATCCTACTTTACTTACGTGTTTATTATTACATCTTATCTATTTTTCATTTCATATGCATGTAAATATGTAATTTCATAAAAATGTAAATATATTAGAGGCAGAAATAACTTTATGCTTTAAATTCGTTGAAATTTTTTTATACTGCGGCGTTTTGATAAATTGGCGTTTTTGCAGTAGATGATCACGTTTAGAATATTCACTATTTGCTGAATAAAACAAATAAAAAAACATTAATGCAAATTTTTCCGTCTAGTCATTTTCCTTTTCTATGTACCTTTAATACAGAAATATCGCTGTAATTCCTACATATGTCATACTCTACCCGGGACTCTATTACGGAAGTGATAATAGCAGGGAAACACTGATCTCCTGTTTAAAACATAGTACAAAAGTACCAACGTACTATATTACCGAGGTCAAATTACATATTTTAGAAAACGTCAGCATCTTGGATCTTAACAATAACGACATCATCTTAGTTGCGCAGTTTTGTTTTTATAAGTATTCTAAAAGAATGCTTCAATTTCAACAGCGCGCCCTTCGAATCTTATAAACCAAAAGCAGTTCAAACCTTTGACGGATAATTTCAACTACTGGTCATGATCTTAATGTAATTACATCACTCTACCATCATGATTATAATGTTAATCCAGCGATCATCTATAAATTTATTTCGCCTACAGATCTGAAAAATTATGAAGTATTTTCTCCTCAGCCAATTTCTGGCCATGGAGATAAAAAGTCATCTTCCACAGTCCTGGATTCCTGCTCGAATCTTAAAGAAGGCATCGATGCACGTTAAGTATTTACTCTCTGTGAGCCATGGGTACACTGCTAATGTTTGATTTGGTTTGGTTTAGTTGATTTTGCGAAAGCACACTCGCGCTCTCTGCCTAAGGGGAAGGATGCCTTCGTAGAGAAATTTCTAAGGGAAACTGTCTCATATTAAATTACTCTTGGGGAATTTCAGAAAACGCCTACGCAGCCAGCCTGTTCGCCTGAAATAGAAACCATGTCGGAACTAGTGCTAAGCGATCTTACGGCTCCGCCACTGCTAGGCGCAAACTACTACTATCGAATTCTTCTAGAAAAGGTGCTAATATGAGAGGGGCTATAAAGCTACCGGTCTAGGATTTGTATTCTATTTTATGTTATAAACCAACAGAATGGCTTAATTAACTTTTATTTGTATTTTCATGAAACTTGTTTTCTGATTCTAGTTACATAGCTCTTAAGGGCAGAAATTGTTCAAGAGGCTAAGGTAATTTCGAGTGTTAGCCGTTAGATTGAGTGTTTACAGATACCTCAGCTTTGTAAGAAGGTTTAATTATCTCAGGCGAACATCGTTTGCACATTAGGTTCTCGTGCGGCTTAGACTGTGTCAGATTAACAAAATGAATGTGTTTCCCGAGCTGATAATACAACATTCTGGAGTCCATGATCGATTAGACTAAAGCACTGCTAAAAATTAATATTTCAATAATTCATGGTGCACAAAAAAAACTAATATTATAAGCTAGTATCGGGAATCTAGAGGCCGTCCAAGCAATCTTACACAGCCAGCGAATACATTTTCCATTCAGTTAATTGGCAGCATTAAGATACTAATTATTATGGCAAGGATATGTAACAATTTTGGGAATCAAATGATCTTGAGATCAGTTTTAAATTAATTTAATTATCATTAAAAGCGAACATGAGTAACGCCTCTGAAAATCTCTAAACTGTCATATTAAACTGCTTTAGAGATTCGAAGATATGAATTTGGATATTTATATGAATTGGTATTAAAATCGTTGTAGAATATTTTAATTTTATAACTACGTTTTACTTTTACTGCTGCTTGCATATTGATGTTTGAAAAATCAGGTAACTTCCGGAGTTAAATCAATGCACACATTGACTACAGACATGTAAATTAGATCAGACTTGTAGAGAATAATAGTATAAAACTATTAACATTGAGACTTGGTCGTGCAATAAGTCTCACAAATACTTCGTTTCTATTTCTAAATAGTATTTTCGTTCACTGTAGTTTATCAATATTAAGATTTATCTCTGACAGTTATTTGAGAAAATACATGGTAACCCTTTACTAACGTTTAAACCATATGCATGTAGCTTATACTGATTGGATTAGATTAAATACTTACACTTTTAGTTCTTAAAATGTTTTTATGTGACATGTGACATGGAAGCAAGTTTGGATTCGATGATATCATGGATTTTTAAAATTATATTTGTATTTTAAAAATTATACGTATTTACAAATATTCTGCTTAATTATTATGAAAACAATTATAACTAATTTGTTACTTACTAGTTTTTTCATACATGTTTGCGAGTTATATACTTTTAAAGTTCCAAATTCATTACTCCTTTTTAAGATATATGCTACAAGTTTTTTAAATGAAACCTAATTTAGGCAGAGCGGTGGCTTTGGAATAAATTGTAATTTTTTTAACTTGAGTGTTTGGCTATGTGCGTAAAGTGTTGTTTCAATTTTGTATTCAGCGGCAATGCTTTTAAAAACTTAATTCAAAAGCTCGAATTATAAGACAGTGAAGATTTTAGTATTTTTGAAAAAAGATTTAATTTATGCTTTTAAAACTTAAATGATTTTTAGTTGAGGATTGCTTTCGAAAAGCTCCACCGGAAGATTTTATCAAATAATGTATTTTAGTGGGAAAACCGTGGCTCGCGAAGATTTCGTTTTGTGTCTCTCTAGGACAGTCAGAAAATACGCTTTGATTCGAGATTTCCTTCGTGCGTGCGATCGAAGATTCATGTCGGATTTCTCTATACATATCCCTAACGTCAGGTACTCGACGTAACTACGTAAATCCGTTTAACTGAATGCTCTCTGGGTATTTTATGTGTGTTGCGATTCGTGGCTTTTGCACTTTTGTGAGTGTTCTTTTTGTTAAGTGCTGCGATATTTTTGGATTACCATGAACATTATTTTGGCCGGAGATAGTAAATATTCCCCCGTTGGTAAATACTTCCAATAGTATGTGTGAAAATGGCGCTTGGTCTACTTCGTACGCCGAAGCCTCTTCCCTTTGCATGAAGATGATATGTGCCTTGATGTGGAATCTGCTATAAAATTTTATGTGTGCGATACTCCGGATAGGTTGGAATTCCTGAAAAACAAGATGGTCGACGGAATTTATTTCGATAAATTACCATCTCCGTAATTTTAAAAATGTGATACTTCGGATTAAGCACATGTTGACTCGCTCTTCGAAAATTCGAAAATTATCTGTCACTGTATTTAAACATACTGTGGCAAGCCTCAGGATTACAACGTGCAGGTTACAAATGAAATAATCACAACAGGGATTATTAATCTCAAGATTTTAATACGGATATCTCACGCAAACGGAAACGTTACATTACTCTAACTAGTACATAAATATACTGAGTGAAAAAAGGGAATTCCCCGCTTAGTTCGCAGTTAAAGAAAAAATAAGAATAATAAAATAATAGTCCAATCAGAAGCGGCTCTCCTTCTGTTGGCTTCGCCCAGCCGTTGCGTAATCATCTGTCTGAAGCAGTGCACTTCTAATGGAAAAACTCTCTGAATGGGACGAAGCAGCATACCAGCTTGAGTCTTTAGTTCTACAGTTCGTACCTTGCCATCTTTCCCGGGAATCAATCGAATGAACTTAGCTAAAGGCTGGTGCATCCGTTTTTGATGTAATCTCTAATTAGAACAATTTCACCCAGCCGTAGATCTGATGATGGACACTTCTTATTTTGGACCAGAAGGCCTACATATTTCTTTCCTAAATCTATGCCTTAAATCATTAAGAAGTTTTTGGCGATGTCTAGCCACTTTTCGAAGCTCTTTTGAATAGCAGAAGTCAACATCGGGAACACCTAAGCTACGATTCTCGATGAGAAACTTGGCTGGGGAAAGTGGAAGTAAATCATTCGAATTTTCGGACAGATAGGTAAGAGATCTAGAATTAATTATTGACTCACAGTCTCTAAATACCGTGTATAACTCCTCAGTTGTAAGAACAGCGTTATCGAATGTCCTTCTCAAGAGTTCCTTTACTACACGAACTAACCTCTCCCACGACCCTCCCCACCAAGTGGCTGGGGGGATTACATTTCCATATTACGTGTTGTATAGCCATTTGCCTCAAAATGTATACCCAATCGAGGTTATTAAGTTCTCTTTGTGCTCCTCGAAAATTGGTCCCGTTGTCTGAATAAATTATTCTCGGCCACCCCTTCTGGCTACGAATCGTTTCAACGACAACAAGAATGCGTCCGTAGACAACGAGGAAGTCAATTCCAAATGAACGGCTCTAAATATTGCACATGTGAAGAAAACAATCCAAACTTTTTCACCTACCTTCACAAGCAAGGGGCCTGCCAAATCAACTCATACCACCTCGAACACCGCTGCGTCATTGACACGATCGCCTGGTAGAGACACTGGCTTGCAACCGGGAGACTTCGCCTTGTATAGATTGCATCTTACACAATTTTTTACGATTTTCCTGACCGCTCTGCTACCCCTCACTATGCAAAATTGCTCCATGATATTCCAAGTAATATTTGGGTCCCATCGTTACAATTTTGTAAATGATAATATTTGATCAGACGCTGGGTGAAAATGCACCGGTCTGGTAAAATAATGGACAAATAAAATCAGGGTCGTCTGATCGTCATTTTCACCCTTTTTATACACTCTCTGTCTGATATGACACTCATATTAGAAATAGAGTCGGAAGAGAGAAATATTTAATTTGTACAATTTTTAAAAGACTGTTTTCGGCATATTCCTTCTCATGAACGGTTAAATCTCCAATGTCTCGACATGCGAGTTTACGTTTTGCGTATTTTACATACCACAATATTCATGAGGATCCATGAAAATTCAGAAACCTAATGGTCTATCAAGGTATTTCCCCTTCAATTGAATTAAGGTTACATAACTTGAATTTCCTTTTCTTCTCGTTCTACCTCAGAGATCTCGTAAGCCAAACGGTCTACTGTTAGTAGGTTCCAGAAGCCAGAACGGACCTTCCCACAATAGAGAATCAGAAAATTAACGAGGGGAACTGCCTCTTGAAAGTATATCTGTCGGGTTTAAATCACGTGGTACATGGCGCCAACACTGAGAAGGAATCAAACTGTTTATTTCTTTTACTCTATTTGCATAGACAACTGACCAATCACCACAGTTCATAATCCACCAGAGTGCTACCATAGAGTCACTCTATGCAATAATTTTCAAATCGGGAAAATCTAAGGCGGAGTATACTAACTGAACCAATCTCGCGCCACTGCAACAGGTCATCAATTCTAACCGGGCTATTGTCAGAGGTTTTAACGGCGCTTCCCTGGATTTGGCTCTGATCAACATAATTTTGACTCCCATGTGCGTTACAGTTCTAATGTAGACACATGCGCCATAGGAAGTCTTACATGCGTCAACGAATAGATGTAACGCTGAATTCTCATTTCTCTCTACATATCGTGGAATATTAGTTTTCCCAAGATATTTAATTTCATCCTGCCATTTCTGAAAAGCTTTCTGAATGTTGTCTGGCAAGGCGCCATCCCATTTTAATTTCATAGTCCAAGCTTCCTGTAATAGTAACTTAGGTAACAAGGTAGATGGACTCAAAAAACCCTGAGGATCAAACATTTTATGTACTATAGCCAAAATACTACGTTTACTTATCTCATTATCCATTGAATAATTAAGATTACATTTTAAAGTATCGTTATCCAAATCCCATAGCCCACCAGCGGCCGAGCGGTAAAGTCGCTGATCACTGGTAGTTCGGTCCGAGGTTCAAATCCCACGAATGAGCTGGTTGCATGGGCGTTTACGTGGTTTTCACCATGTGTAACGTGTATAAGAATCAGTTTCCGTTGGAAAGACCTCCAAGAAGGCATCCCTCCCCTTAGGCAGATAGCCCTATTGTGCTTTGCGATAATTAAATAAACCAAATCAAACCAAACCAAATCCCATAAGATTCCAAGAAGAGAAAAAGTACCTGAACTACGGGAAATACAATGACCTAGAACTTTACTCTCCCAACCCCAAACGTTAAAACATCCCCAGGCCATTACTTCTGTCACCTGAACTATAAAAGTTTCTTCCTGTTTGATATCGTGAATCGCAGTGACACAATTGTCAACATAAAACGAATGCTTTAATTTTTGAGTCACATCGTCGAACTCGGCAGGTGAATTGGTCCAAAAGATGCTCTATCGATACTGACAGTAGGAACGGAGACGAACAAAAGCCGAACACCACTCTGCAGCGTCTGTAAATCATAGATTCTTCAAGAGTGTGGAAAAAAAACCCTTAAATAATCTTTGTGTTCTGGGATAATGCTCAGCTGAAGAAACGCTTTCTCAATTCCCGATGATAAGGTAACTGCATGCAGTCTAAACCTGAAAATTATGTCAGTTATGAGTTCATTTAAGTTTTCGGCCCTCTATTTAAACAATCAGTTAGGGACGGTTGATTTCTCTCTCGAGCTGAAGCGTCGAACACCGCCCTTACCTTCATTGTCTGGCTAGTGTGCTTTATAACAGGTCTATGGGCAGAATAATAACTCAAATTATCAATTTCTATTTCAGGAACCTTTTCTATTACTTTTAGATCTTCCCATTGCTTAAAAACTACCTTATATTCATCTAATTGATTTTCTCATTAATTCGTCGACACATTCTTTTGGGACTTTTAAAGGTCATAGACTTATTGTTAGGTAACAGAATTTCAAATTTAAAGGATGGTGGCAATTCATATCGGCCATCGGAAAGAAAATTTAATATCTCTTTGAATTGCTTAACTGTGTTGGTGTGAGCAAGTTATCGTTTAACATCTACGGTTGGGTCTGTTATGCAATTGGCATCTAAATTCCAGAGTTCGCTTACACAAGATTAGACGAATGCAACGGCACTATGTTGTTGAAAAAATTATTTTCCAGTAATGCTAGAATAGTAGCTGAAGTAGGTTCTTCAGATAAGCTGTTTACTTTACCAATCACAGGGTATCCGAATTCAGCCGCAAGTACAGTCACACCCGAGTTCAGTTTCAGAGAGCTGCCATTAATAATGTACCCGATGGCATCTGCTCCTAAAAGTAATTCAATGTTATATTCCCTAGCTTGCAAATCAGACAAGGTGATATTTCTACCTTTTAATTTAGGGTATTGTGATCAACTATTTTTGGAACAGATTCGCATATTTTGTTATGAGTAAGTACTTCAAAGTTATGTTCATACGTTCCCTCAAAATCTTTTAAATTAACATCAAACACTAAATGGCAATTAGGACTTGTCTCTCTCTCCCCAAGAATGGTTTGTTTCGATTTGGGACGCAGTTGCAAAAACGTGATGACCCTTTCTGAAAGATAAGATTATGTGAACTACTGTCGAAAATCGTACGAACTGTAAGTTGTGTACCTTCGAAAACTATTTTTAAATCAAATGTTTGCAAATACACATTTTTATGAACAGTTGGCTGATTAGACAATGCATTACTTGAAAAAACAGTACTTTAAGTTTCATTTCGCTTTACAGTTTCGCTATTAGAGCACATAATGGTATAGTGAAATTTATACACATGTTAAACATTTTACTTTTTTTCTGCAGGCCTGTGAGCTATGTCTGCAGGCGATTTCTGCAGGCGAAAATAGACAGGCGTTTGCATCAAAGGCTTTAGTTTATCTTCTAAACACATTTTGCGAGCAGAAAAACATTCGGCAGAATTGTGGGATTTCTAACAAAAAATACAACCTAAATTCCGCCTACCTGTATTGCATTGGAAATTTACGAAGGCAGCAGCTGTAGAGCAATAGGGAACATCAGAATGTGGACGTGAATGAGCAGAAAGGGAAGCTCCCGACCCGGTTACGTGCGAACTTAATCATTTCCTCCCTTTGCACTTGGTTTCGAAGAAAGCACAAACGTTTATCCAAAGAGCGCGCACTATCTTGCTGGGACGATGTATCATCCATTGAACAGTTTCTGGTAAGCAGGACTCAACAAGTGGCTCCAAAAATTCAGCAAATTCTTCCTTAGTTCTACCTTTGAGCTTTCGAGGGCCATGAGCTTGCTCTCAAGTAAATCATAAAGTTCAGCTAAATCTCATTTAATCCGACCAGCAGCCTTTTTCGTTACTATGGAAAATGGATCCCTTACATAAATCTGAACCAAAAGTTCATCTCTCTATAAGCTATCTTTAAGTTGTGCAATTATCTTTGAATAGTTTTCATTAGTTGGCGGAAAACTTGTCACCAATCTTGCCGTTTTAAGATCTACTACCACACATTGTAACAGATATTGAGATTGGTCTTAATCCACAATAGCATCATCTTTGTGAAATTGTTTCAAACTTGGATTAAAAGGCAAGAATGTCTTTCGGTTCTCCACTAAATTTCCTCAATTCTAGTTTCGGAAGTTTGAAATTCCCTTTTTGCTCGCTTTTTGTTCCTTCCGTAGCCGAATTTCCCTTCTTTGCATTTTTCAACAGCGAACCAAATTAAACAGAATTTGTCTCGGTATTCTTCCACTTTCGAAAGTTCTTCGGAATATTCATCTTGAAGCGTATTATCATTTAGCAACGAATTCGAAATTTATTATTGAGTTGTTTGTTAAACGTGCGAATTTTGTCCTGAATTTGTTTAAACAACGTACTGACTTCGTCACTTTTAAAACTTTCGTTTTCAATCTTCTGAGCTATATCAAGGCGACTAATATCTGTAACCTAAATGCGATTTTATTCTAAATCTGCACCCTAAATACGACTGAGCTATTTCTGTACCCTAAATGCGACTTTCGTTTTGCTTCCAAAATTTTGGTATCCGTACTTAACGAAAAATAAAATCGCGGGCTCTATGTTCTCGAGATTTATTATGTTGCAACCCACTAGGTTACAAAGTGCACGTTACAGTTGAAATAATCGGAGCACGGATCATTCAATGTCGAGATATTTTTCGATATTTCTCACAAGTGGAAACGTTACATTACTCTAACTTATACATAGACATAAAAAGGGATTTCCTCGTTTTGTTCGCAGATAAAGAAAAAATGATAATAATGAAAACTAATCGAGTCACAAGCCTCTCTCCTTCTGTCGACTCCTCCCAGCAGATCCTCCGTAATCGTCTGTCCGAAGCAGCCGTTTCCAACATTTTGCTCTCAAATTTGGGTGCGGATTGGATTGGATTATTCAATTATGGCAAAGCACACGAGAGCTATCTGCCTAAAGGGAAGGATGCCTTCGTGGAGGACTTTCTAATTGAAACTGGCTCGTATGCACATTACACATGGGGAAAACCAGGAAAACGCCCATGCAGCCAGCCCGTTCGGGGGATTTGAACCTTTAAATTTGGATCCGAGTTTTTATTTTAAATTAACTTTCCGAAACACTCGTTGAAGTAGCATTCGTTCATAGTAATCTCATTCCTAAATATTTTATTTCTAAATCTTTGCTTCTGTCAAATTTTTCCTATTCACCACTGCATCGATATTGAAGGTAGCTTTTCTTATTTGTTTCCGCTCGATCACAATGGTTAGTGACTGAATTTCACTGACAGTTTTAATTGAAATGGGAAGGAATAAAAATAATGCTTTAAAACTGCAGTACGAGAGGAGGAAAGTGTAATAGTACTAGCTATTTCACTTTGTAAGAAAATTTTATCCCGGAATAAAACTACATCAATTTTCTGCACAATTCCTGCTCGCTCTGCCACTTAGAATTTTGCATAAAAAATTCAGGTTTGCTGAATTATGCAATAAATAACTGCACCGGGATCCTGAATTTGGGAATAGTAAAGCATTCTTAAAGAAATTTAGTAGGAGTTTCATCTGTAAATTCAATGTCAGCGAAGATGTCAAAAATACGCTAGTAAACGGAAGTAGGCCGTTTGCAACACATCTCCCAAGGAATCTTTCACTGTTTATCCGGCCTCCCTCTTTCATGTAATTTTATTCAGATTTATATTCATCCCATCATCTCTAATCTACACAGTTTAATTTTTCAGCGTCAATAAGCAAGGAAGAACAAGCACGGAGTCAAAATCGTGGAGTGGAGAGTTCAAAATTAAGCAGCTTTTATAGCAGTTTATTGTCTTACTTTTCGCCATCGACACAACAGCTGGTTCACTGGGTTAAGTGCTCATTAGCCTTCTTAATCCCCGTGAATGGAACAATAAAAATCTGGAGCTTGGTGCAATGTCCTCCGGGAAAGAACCTTTCGCAATAAAACGTTCAAATTGCTGAAATTTGTACTTCAAGAAGCCGGTCTGGTTTACACATATTTTTGAAAAAAATTTCCTTACATAAGAATTTCGGAAGGTTCTTATAAGTTCGTACATTTAACACTAAACGGAGAAATGTCGGCACTCACCTTTGCAACAAGTTCGGATATATGTTTCATAAAATAATTAATCACGAAAAAACATTTTCTCCACACCAAGACATTACAAAGCCACCGCTTTACATCTAAGAAGCAATGCAGTTTCATTAAAAAAATAAAACAACTAAGAAAATAAATGCTTCTTGAGCAAGAAAGAGCCAAACTTTTATACCGTATAGGCGGACGAGAAAACTGGTATGCAATAAGCGGGCAATATTTTCTTTATAGAGAGTAGAAGATGTGTTTATTTAATATTAAAATACAATGCGTCTACGCTGTCTTCAGAAATTCCCTGTTTTGCCATGTACGGCTTTGTATTCTTCGACATCAACCTACAGACATTCACCGACACTTTACTGAAATTATCGTATTGAGTTTGGGGTGAGCCTGGATATAATAACTATAAAAATGTGCATTCTCAGAAATAAAAGCAATGCAATTGTAGAGCCATATACTAAGGCAAAAGTTTTGTTATTAACAGCAAAGGAAAATTAAATATTTATATTAAAATATCAAACGTGTGGATGTTGATGTAAACAGCGGCATAAAATCTGGTTTATAAATACATATAATAATGATAATTTCCTATAAAGGAACACTACTAATATAGTAGTGTCGTTTCGATGACATCGATTTATTGCATCATCATCTAGTTTCTGATAAAGTTCAGTTGAATTGGAAAAATTAGAACACCATGAAATGAAAAAGAACAATGCCTGATTTCCTATTTGTGAATTTTGATATAAAAAATGAAAATTAAATGTTCATTTTATCGGAGTCAGAGAAGTGTTTAACATTTTCTTAAATTCTTGACACTTCAACCGATCTTAGCATATCTATTTCAAAAAATTTTAATGAAATAATATAAGTTCCCATACAAAAGTTTAAAAAAAGATTATTAAAGGAAAAATAATTAAAAACATGCATTGTCGACTGGTAAGCAATCTCTTTCATTCATGATGCGGCTTAGTATGAAAAATGAAAACAAATTTAAACTATTTAACAGTACCTTAATAAACGGAAAAAGTTAAAATATCGACTTAGTAGCTTAAACGATAAAATGTATTTAACAAATATTAATTCCCCTTTGCTACAAACATTTATAAAATAGCATCTCTGAAGGCTACTAATTTTTCCAAGAGCACTCGATACGTATAATTCTAATGTTGATCTTTGCAAGGCCCCTCTCTAAATGCGCTGTGGCTCTAAAAACATTTATTAAGTATTACGAAACCCATATTAATTTGGATATCAGACTTGCAAATCAAGAAATACTCTTGTCAAACTGAAAGAGCCCTTTCCTGAAGAAACACTTTCATGCCAAAAATCTTTTCGTATATTTCGAAATTACTTAACTTATTGGTAAAATGTTTGCGAGTCGTTTGACGCTAGGGACTGTTTAAATGATTAAATGCATTCTTGCACTGTTTACGAATTCTCCTTGTACAGATTGGATATTATACATACAACAATAGCTAATAACATTTAATAAAGGAAATTTACCATTTCAAATATAAAAGTCAAAACATTCTCAACCTCACCTGTAGCCTAATCACCTCCTCCGTAATTACACGTAATTTGGTGTCATCTCTTTCTCTTTTTTCGATTGAATTCTCTATAATAGCTTTTTTTTGTTAATTTTGCAGTTGTTTCGCATATTGTACTTATTACCCCAAAATGGACGTTTATCTCGAACGGGATATCAGTCTCGAAACGACTGTTTGATTCGAAACATTTAAATGCGCTGTATCAGTTTTCAGATTATTCCCACCAAATATTATCGCACTGTATTTTATTTAAAGGAATTCAATAAGAAGAATCTGCGTGGATGTATGTAGATTTTCCGCACTGTGAAGAAACAACTGTTCCGATAACCATCAGATTTTGAGTAGCGCTGCCCTTCACCCCAGCAAGGCCCCATGGAAAGCCGAATTTGGAATTATTACCTATTTCATATTTTGTAAAACGAATTTTTTATTAACAATTCCAGCGAGCAGTGGCAACACTGTACCGAATAAAACATTTTTATTTCCAGCGCGCGAGACCGTTTATCGGATATTCTAAATTTATGCTGCTGTGAAATATATTGTAATTTTGTAGTTGAATCCAATTTTAGGTTGTTTAAGGGGCAAAAAGTATCATATTTAATAAATAAAGTAAACGCACAGAGTGTTAATATTAAGAAGGCAAAATAAGTTTTTAAAGCCATCTTCGTAAGAAAACTGAGCGTTGAGGTGATTAGCTGAAAAACGACTGAATGGGAAAATGAAAAAAAAAAAAAAAAACATGATTTTATATTTTTTTGCAATTTAAAAGTAAGGTATTTCTATTAAGAAAATTAGCTAAATATTAAGCTAGCCCAAAGGCTGCAGAGAAATTATTAACGCGAAGTTCACTGAATCATATACGAGGAGCACAAGTACTATTGCCAAGAATATGCAACAATGAAGACAGACTGCTATCGTAGAATTTGAACTGGTAATGTGTCCTTCAGCAAGCCGTACACGTTCTAGTCTAAAACCTACCATAATACTACCTTTTTCTACCTCATTTAAATACGCACGAACTAAGGTTTACATTCTGACAGGGAAGAGGTAAGAGAGAACTCACAGTAAAGATGCGTAACCATAAAATACCTGGTAAATAAAAATGAATAAATACTTTACAACTTTCATCTATTTTACCGAATCCCATGTCGATAAAGTGACTATATCTAACAGATTATATTGTATCGTTTACAGATTAGGTCAAAAGTTTTCTTTGATGTAGAAAAAATTAGCTCTTGATTTAATGATTGACTTCAGTTTTTTCTTCTTTCCGAGAATCTGACAATTTCCATTTTCAGACAGCCATTTGGGTTCAGAATTACATTGGATTGCCCATGCCACCTGATCTGTAATAAAAGTTTCCCGGAAAATTACGTTTGTTTCAACGATATTATATCTTGCCAATTTATATACATCCAGCTTCATTTATTTCACGCTCTGATATAACTTCCGAGAGGTGAGTATCTAACTGCTACTGTTGATGACATGAGTAAATACGTTTAGGTCATATTTTGAGCTTGCTTTATTTCCTGCTCTAAAGCCAATATACCAAAATATGAAAATGATGGAAGATTTTTCATCACCCAGTCCAATTAAACCAGTTATTACATTTTCTGTAAATGGTTACAAAGAAGTTATCTTTCGATTCTTGTCCTTAATTGGCTCGTTACTTTCTACATTTCTTTAACTCATACAGATATTAATTTAAAGTGACCGCAACATATATTAAAAAATCGAGCGCATACGTCAATGAATATTTTGAACGATACATTTATATATTAACGTGTAATCTTAAAATATGGGCAGACAATGACCAATGTTTAGAAGAAAAAAATAAATGTAAAAGCCAGCCGTATTTACACGTAAAACATGTAAGAACCTGCCAAAAAGTACTAGCGGTATTTTTTAACCATGATCACTGTCTTTTCCATGCCGTTGTGGAAGGTACGGCGGTTTCAGAGCCAAACATTAAAACAGTTTTCGAGTTTTAGTGAATATTTAGTTGTCATGCAATTACCAAAACCGTTAAGTTTGTTAGGTAAACATTTAAATTTTCTTTCTTTGCAGCCAAAGTGAAATGGGCCAAATGTTATGCACACAGTTTTATTCTCTTATTAAGTTGCTTGCCATTGACATTAGCGGAATGATTGCTGAGGATATGTTTTGGATGCCACGTTCTTGCTATTGCAAATCGAGCCCTTCAAATACACCATGGAAACATTTGATTGAAATGGACATCTAAGTGTAAACAAGCCGACCACTGTACTGTTTCGAAAACTTGTTTTACAATTTGTGTTTGCAGAAATTGTGTACTTCATATCGTATGGAGTGCTTTTTGAGAGCTCTCAGTAATGTATCTTTGCTAACATTTCTACATAGAATTTATTCTATTTTGACATATTTATAGATTTTTGAACTAATAAATGTCTTCGCCGCAAACGTTCTCAGTTTAGTTACCAACTTTCTGTTTTTGTGTAGCAATTATTGCCTTAACGTCTTTATTTGGGAGCATATTTTATTTAGTTTTTTATTATTACCTCATATCTATTTTTCATTTCGTATACATGTAAATATGCTACTTCACAAAAATGTAAATATGTTAGTCAGTTTATAAAAAAAAATATGCTTGAAAATTCGTTGCTATGTATTTTTATGCCGCGATGTTTTGATAAATTTTGGTTATAGTATTAGACGATCGCGTTTAGAATATACATGATTTGCTGAAAGAAAGAAATCAACTATAACTTAACGCACATTTTTCTTTTTGTCACTTTTCTTTCCTGTATACCTTTTACTTTGAACATCGCTATAATCCCTACATATATCACACTCTACCTGGAACTCTATTACGGAACAGATAAGAGCAAAGAAACATTTATTTCCTCTCAACATTAGTGTAAAACTAAAGTACCAAAGTATAATACTTTGGTCAATTTACTGACTTGAGAAAATGTCAGCATAATCGACCTTGACTATAACGATCTCACCTTAGTTGAGCAGTCTCGCGACATATTTATATAAATATTCAAAAAGGATGCTTCAATGTCATAAATGCTACCTTCGAAATATATATACCAAAATCAGTCCAAAACTTTGACAAATAATTTCATATACTGGTCATGATTTTAATATAATTACATCACTTTACCATCATGATTATAACGTAAATCCTACGATAATCGTAATCCTGCTTTATTTCGCCTACTCACCACAAAAAAACTTGAAAATATTTTCCGCTTAGCGGTTTTCTGGCATGGAGATAGGAAAGCCGGTTTCCACAACCTTCGTATTCGTCCTCGAATCTTAGGATTCTAGCTTCGGTGCTCGACAAGTGTTTAGTCTGTCTGTGCCACACAGGCAATTCTGGTGTTTGGTTTGATTTAGTTGATTATAACGAAGCACACTTGCGCTATCTGCCTAGGATGAAGGATGCCTTCGTGGAGAACATTCTAAGGGAATCTGGCTAATATACACGTTACACATAGGAAAAACTCCGAAACCTCCCATGCAGTCAACCTATTCGCCTAGAATCGAAACCAGTTTGAAACTACCAGTGCTCAGCGATTTTACCCCTCCGCCACTGTTGGGCGACAACTGCTGTCGAGCCGAAATTCTTCTAGAGAGCGTGATCTTAGGTCTTGGGAATGTGGGAGAAAGTTGTAGAGTGCGTGGATAAAAATCAACGCGAAAAAGTTGCGACTAGTCGTGCATCCTTGACACGGAGGAAGAAACAAACCTCCTTCGACAGTTTTTTAAACGATCTGCGGGTGAAAATGAGCAGAGCATGACGAAAAAAGCGAAGACCAGAGACAAAAATTAAGCGCTTCCGTAGGCACTTCACTTTTTCTTTTAATTATGTTTTTATAGAATATGTATTTGTTATTTATAAATAATTGTTTCTTCTTGTTTTTGAATAAGAAAATACATATTTCTTATTCTTGTTTTTGAATAAGAAAATACATTTTCCTTATTCGAAAACACTTAACAAAAACAACTGAGGTCGTGATTTGAGAGCTGGCACAGATTAATGGCATTTCGAATTATTTCAATGGGGAAAATTGCTTTGAGATACGAGCAAGGTTACGAAACGAATTAAACTCGTATGTCGAGGTACCACTGTACGTAATTATATAATAGTTAGCAAGCAGATAGTAATAAATAATTTTTAAAGTCTGATGCTATCAATATATAAATTATGTTGACTAGTATAATTAATTTAGAATTATGCGCCTACATATAATAAGATGATGTATGTTACTACAGATACGTATTAATATATACATATATAAGTCTGTGCATATATATGAAATCATAATTCGATTTAAACCAGTTAACAGTTAGAATTACTGAACAACCATGAAAGATTCCTCAAGAATGAAATATGGTGTAACAATGAACACTTAGTTTAGAAATTAGATTCTATTGTATATTGTTGTAAAAGCCATTGTAAGAGTGAAAATTCTTCATTCTGCCTTAATGCGATTTTTTGCGTTTAATGCGTTGTTTGGAGATTTTATGATCCAGAATTATATTGATGTGATATATTAATACTGCATTTGTAGGTAAACGTTTTTGAGAAACGAGTCAAAGCGATTGATTTTTTGTGAAAATTTGGATTTATCCTTATTTTATTGACGTGCACCAGCACTGAATTGAGAATGGCTTGTGCTATGCTTCGATGGATGAAAAAGCGTTTGTAATTAATGAATATTATGAAAGTTTCAGCATATTTAAATGAGTAGTATTAAAAGTATATATTTACTAATATCATATATTAATACTTTATGGTAAATTTTTCATTATAAATCTCATCATAGTTTCATTTCTCATTCTATTGCATTTCTATAACGGAACCTAAATTTTTTGGTTTACATATTGTAGATTGCATCAGTTTTGCCGCGCAATTTATTCCTCGGTATGTTACTTTTAGTGTTATTAGAAATTCCATTATTTCTGTATTTTTTCTGGAATTGGTAGAATCTGATTAGGAAATTTATGTTTTTATTTCAAGATGTATATGAAGTTGGTTATATCAAGTGTTAAATAAACGTTGTTATTCGGGCAATAGCGTTAGCTTTATCCAGATAGATAAATGCATTTCTTATTTCTTAAATACTCAAGACATAAAGACACTCAGATAGGACAGGACAGGACAGGACAGGAACAAGTACAGGGGGCACCACGCCATCGCCATTGACAAAAATGGTATAGCCCTCATGTACTACCTCTCTGGACACAGGGGACCTGATTACAGTAAACATAGGACATAGCACTAACAACGTTTAGGACATAGCACTAACAACGTTTAGGACATAGCGCAACATACTGTTACAACATACTTCAACACATAGGACATAGCATTATCATTCTATTACAGATTATTTACAATGCAAGAAGTTATGTTCATAGGACATAGCATTATCATACTATTACAGATTATTTACAATGCAAGAAGTTATGTTCATAGGACATAGCATTATCATACTATTGCACACTCGGATAGTAGATTCACTCGCTTTACGTTTTTTAAGGGTTATATATATATACATTAAGGTCGTGTTCAAAACAACCATTGACAGGTAGTCTTGGCGTAATTCGGATTCATACCAAGATTATCCATTTCTCAAGGCAATAATTATTGTTATTTTTGCTAAACCGTTTACGAAAATATAATTTTCCGAATGCTGAACTCTTATGCACGAAAAGACAGAAATTAAGATATTTGTTTTGCAATTTGATGCAAAATTCGTATCTTTAAAACACTGATGTATATGTTCTTATTTTAAAACTCTGCCAGTATATAACATTAAATATCATTCTTGTGTTATCACCATTTATACATGTCGCTTCCTGTACAGCCTGCTGAATACATTTTACTTTCTAGCTATCTATAATTACATCGTGTTGTTTCTGTATGAACAGGGGCGAAGTATTCATCACTTAGATACATTTAAAGATAATTAATTAAATTTTTCTGATTTTGATATCTATAATATATAGTCAGGATTACTGATAAAAAATTTAAGAAAATAGTAATTGAAGAAGTAAATAGAAAAATTTCGTTCAGGTATTGTTATATGTCAATATAAACTTCATATATTTTACTAGGGGGCTGTTGCCAAAGCAAAATCTTTACTATATATGTCTACGAGCTCTATGTATACAGTGTGTTGCTCAAAGTAAACTTCCTGCATTGTGAAGAGTACTACGTGTATGTCTTGATGCGTTCATGCAAAGCTTGTTTTCTGGTACAAGCTCTGCCTCTTCGAACCGAAATTGTTCGTAATCTGCAGCGTCTTGAGTTGTTATGCAGGTTCTTGAGTTGTTCTGGTATTTCCTGTCGAATCTTACGGTGACGCGGAGAGTCTTGTATCCTTCGTTTACTTGCAACGTATCTTCATCGCGCAACTTATCTTCATCGCGCATATTCTGTTGACGTTTCACTTACCTAATGGGCCTCCGTTTCGCTTCGGCCTCCCTTTCCGGAGCACGCAGTGTTTCTTGGTTTTCTGAATGTCTTTTTTGTGTTCTACTAGTTTCTGATACAGTTTGAGCACGCGAAGTTTCTTGAGTTGCTGCTTGTCTGCTGGAACTCCTATTCGTTTCTTCTTCACTTTCTTGAATGTGTAAGCTTTCTTGTCACTATGCTTGCCTGCTGAGTTTCTAGTTATATCTTCTTTCATTTTTGAAGTGCGCAAGTTTTCTTGTACTTGCCTGCTGAGTCTCCCAGTGTTTTTTACTTCATTTTTTTGTAGCTCGCTGTAACGTTTGTGCTGTCTTCTTGCGTTCAGGCATTTTAGTAAATTGAAAAAAAAAATATGTAACTGTAGTAAAGTAACATTGCATCTAAATTACATTAAATACCTAAAAAAGTTTAAACTTCTATTCAGAAAGGAACTATACAATAAAAGAAATTAAATTTTTATAAATAAAATTAGAATAGCATAAACTGCATAGAAACATTTCATTATGAAGAAAATGTATTCATTCTTTCCAAGCAACCAGCGATTCGTAAATAAATTTTTCTTGCCAACTCAGGAAACAAAGACCTTTGACACTTCAGGTAATACATTAGAGTTTATGATTTAAATTTATTTCAATATAACAAATTTTCAAAGTCTCAATAAAGGAATTAACGTAGCGATAGAATTTCGTGTCACGTATCTAAAGGTGAAACATAAAAGTTGTGAAAAGCAGCTATTCATTTAAAATACTGACATAAACGAAAGATTTTCGGCATAGAATGACGTTATATGGAATCACGTGCTTTCTTCAACTTCAGAATATAACCATAAATAATAATAACAATAAGTTACACGTTAGGCAATACTATTTATTTCATATTTTTTTTAACTTAAAAATTTCTCTTAAACAAACTCTACAATTTGAAAGTGAGAAGTGCCAACATTTTCCCAAGTAAAGCATTTTGATGTCCAGTGCGCTAGACTTCGGCCACTTGGAAAAATAAATACGAAAAATTAGCGTTTTCCGAAATTTTATATAATATCTCGAGTGATAGTCGTAGGAAGATAACAATAGTTGAAAAGTTTTACCAAGAATTTTTGAAATCCGAGGGTACCTCCTTCCAATCTCAAATTCCCCGTTCCGGAGATATGATGTTACGAAGAAAAAAACAAAGAGGCAAAAATCCACAGATATTTATATTGTTGATTCCTGTTTACAATATTCAGTTTCCTTTAAAAACATTAAGCTTCATTTAAATAAAAGGAAATTAAATTCAGACATTTTTCCTAGCTTTCAAGCTTTTATTGTATTTTAAAATATTCTTTTTGTCACAGTTGCGCAAGTTTTCCTCGGCGTCATTAGGAGCCGTAGGTCGAAAACATTTAAGAATCATTGCTCTAAATAATGATCATATGATAAATTGCAATACATATTCGATTGTTTTGATGAGAATTTGAGTACAATTCTTTATACATCAGCTACTATGCCCCTTTATGTAACGACAAAGATTATTTTCAATGATTATCCGATGAGAATGATTCTTTACAATGATTATTCGATGACAATGATTATTTGCAACGAATATTAAAAGCTGATGACTATGATTACTTAAATAGAATATGCATGTCATTCGATGACAGCGATTATTTCCAAAGAATCTTCGATCACGTCACTATTGTATATCGCTATACCCGTGGGGTTGGGGGCCGGTTGTGAATTGTACTACGGCCCTGTAATTAAGCGTTTTAAATGATGTCAAAAAGTCACTGATCCAGATATTTTACTAGTAACTGCCGCGTATTGTGATCGAAACCGTTATTTAAATCTTCTGAATAAAATTTGGGATAATTCCTTTTACATCAGAGAATAAAGCAATTTGTAACACGAATTTCAACAAAACTACATGCATCGAATAACAAGAATTATATAAACGGAAGTATCAGTACAACAAATCGCTCTTTGCAGCTCCGCTTTTGTCCGACACTTGTTTTTCAGCTATCGTATCTACCCATTTGAAGATACCATGTGAAGAATACTTTTTTTTTAGTGTGTAAATTAATTACATGTATGTTATGTATATATATATGGAGATATTTTTTTGAATTAGGAAAGCACCAACTTCTTTTAACGAAAACAACCGAGACATTATCTCTAGTCCAATTTAATTTTTCAGCTAAATCATTTCTTAATTACAAAATTTAATATTAATTTTCTTTGCAAAAGAGACTAGGTGTTGCTGGAAACAAATGAAATACCAAACATCATAAATTTATTGAAGTCAACAGCAGAAAACTGTTAAACAATTAATAGATCACTTCAATGAAATGTAATTGCATTTAAACGTATTAAATTGTTTTCAGCAGATGTAATAATCAGGAACATAGGAAGATCCGAAGAGATATTGTGCGTTTAAATACTTCTTTTGTTTTCGCTAATTTTTTATACATTTCAGTTAACGTATAAATCTGTGCTTTGAAGGCATGGCCCGTTAAGTGAAGAAGTCTGTAGGAAGGCAGTTTTTAATCCTGTGCGGAAATTGTCCAAATGATTGATCAGTCATCGACTCAGCATACGCAGCCATCAGGTTGAGATCCCAAACATTGATTAATTGCGCTCGACTGGAAATTTGATCAGCATGGTCAACGGAAGCCACCGTTTAAAAAATTTTCTTGTTCTTAAATATATGCTTATTCACTTTTGTAATATGATTAGATACTTATAATCACAGTTCCTTCACTTTAAATAATATATTTCATAAATTGTTGAAGTGCAAACACAGACTTCATATTGTAGAAAAACGTTGCTCTGGAATTTTTGATGCAAATCCTGGTTATTTTTTCTAAGAAGGGAAAGTAAGGAAGAGTGCCATTTATAAAGCTTAGATTTTACTAGATTTGCAGGTTTTTCGCGCTACTTTCCATGACTTGTCGCCAATCTAATAGGAGAAAAAATTTATTCTTTATAGGGATACTTGCGGGAGGTAACCGTCGAGCAATCTTCTTGTATCTGCCTCGTCCCACCCTGTTTGTTATTTTATTAAAACGTGTTTGGAAATATTTTCCCTCATTGCAAGGTTTGATTTGAGATGATAGATGTCAATCAGACCTTTTAATATGGCATATTGAGCTGCTGGTGCCAGCAGCTTCATTTCCTATTATACCTGTATATCCTCATAATGGAATTTAGGCTAATAAGACGAATATTCATTTCCATATTTATTGTTTTTTAAAGATTTTGAATAAGTAAAGATATTTTCTTCGTGGAACATAGAGCGATTAAAAATCTTTGACAATCTGTAAAAATGCTCGCAAACTGTAACTTACTACTTTTGACAAAAAAGTATAAGTAATCATTTATTAAATTAATGAATTCAAACATATGAACATATATATTTTATAAAATAAAAATATTTCAGCGCAAATAATTATCGACGTCTATTTGAAGAAGAAGAAGGAGAAGCAGAAATATACTATAGCGAACAACTACTAGAAGAATTGGATCCCCAATGTTTAAGATTGCAATGCGTGTCGGAGACGTAAGTCTTTTCGGAAAAAATAATAAAACAAAACATAATGTTTCAGGTCCAGTCTAATTATATATTTAATAATTTTTTGACAAAAACGCTAGTCTGGAAAATAATACGTTTTCAGATTTATAATGCTTAATGTTTTTTTCATTCCTTCATTACAAAATTAGATTATAAATGTTTAAGTTGGAAAATCACATTGTGAAGAATTCAAATTTATTGTAATACCTTTTGATTATGAGGAAACGTTATTGCATTTATAACGTTGCGCGCCTCCAACTTGCACGCAACCAAGAGGTGACTGGGAAAACGTGTATAAAAGATAGAGCCTTGTGAAGGGTTTAAGTCCCTTTTTATTCAACGTAATAAATTACAATTGCGTTCTCTTGACGCTTACAGACGGTGCCAACTTGGCAGTCAAAATAAAAATGATAACCTGAAAAGAAAGTAAAGACAAGATTCTAACTACGAGGCTCTCTAAAATAACTAACTCACCGCGTTTTACAATACCGCTGCTAATTCAGCAGACTTGAAGCTCACTGGAACAATTACCACTACTTCCCGCCAAGCACATAGGCCGCAACGCGGGGTTCTTCAATTCTCGCCAACTACCTCCGCGCTCGCTAAGTAAGAATATCACACCGAACTCGTTTCCTTCTATTTAAATCATAATACTTCCGCTGATAATTTGAATGCTTGCGCGTTCTACTAAAATTTACATATTCTGGCATTGGCAGTTCCAGGGGAAAGTAAGGCTTGACAGGAAAGATAGTTTAAACTTAAAATAAATGTTAGTTAAAATAAATATAAACCCTACATTTGCCGCTGCCAGAATTTGGAAAACTTGGAAGCAGGTCCTACAAACGACCTGTTGTAAGTTTATCTAATTCTGAACTAACCGGCGAGAACCTCGTTTACACAAAAAAAATATCTTATGTAACCATTTGTATACTAAAATTCTGTTGATCGTTACAAAGCTTTCTTCTTACAGCAACTTTTCGTGGACTTCATCAATCAATCTTGGTCTTTCCTTCCAGCATCTGGAAGGAATAAGTATCAGTATCTTTCTACATACATTATAATTTACACTTTCTTGACACAATAAATTTTTGTTTTTAAACGATTCGTTTTTCTTAGTTATTGCTTACTTCACATTCATTCAATTTTTCAAGCATTAATTTAACTTTACCCTGGCTCTCCACCGTGTGTGGTGTCAAACGGGAATATTCGTGTTTTAGTCTTACAACACTTCCCCTAACCACCATGATTTGTTAGAATTCAACGACCAAATAGACACACCTTACTCGACATTCTACAACTCAATGAGCTACTTTAATATTCTTAAAAATTCAAATGTAGGTGGAGAACCCTACAAAACACATTCATTCTAACTTCCCCCTCATTCATCTTTAAACATGCAGGCTTTCGCTCCAAAGCATGACTTTACAGTTTAATACTTAAATTTTGACTTCATTGCTTTTAAGCATTCACTTTTAGCATCTACAATTTTATGCTTCTAGACTAAATTCTACTTTTACATAACCTTCAAGTATTTACATACATTTACAAAAGTTTAATATATATGCTTTTTACAATTTACCATAAAATGAATAAGAGAAAATAAATTTTTACTTTACTCATTCTTCGCCAAGCTGGCGGCACTGAAAGTAAAATTCTTATTAATACAAGAATACGAAGTTAATTTTTATCTTCGGCCAAATTTTGGCTTTAACATACCAGAATTAGTCTTTCGACCAACAGAAAATGCTTGTTTTTAGCTTTTACACTTAAAGAAAATAATACTTTTGCCTTAGCTAAATAAAGTAAAACAAAACTAAGTCTCAACCGAGACATATTGACTTTCGTCAAAACATAGAACTTCGTACTTATGCATAACATTTCGGAACAAAAGAGAAAAAAAAAATTATAGAAGGTTTTAACTTATCTTTGAGTTTTCGATGCTTGAAACTCTATCATCCGTTTTTGGCAAAATTGATCCCAAGTTAGAGGTTTCATGGATGTCAATCTTCTCCTTATTGATCTCCGAGTGTCGTCCACGTTGCTTTTTCTTTTGCGTCCTCTACATGCTGGCCTCTTGACGGAGTAATCGTCTGGTTGTTGGCCTTTGGTTTCTGCCTGGGACGGCTGGTCTTGACGTCCTCCGGTCTGGAGTCCTTCTTGAATTTCTTCTGTTCCTCGTATTTTTGTGCCTCCTGCTGGCGTTTCAGTTTCCGGAACGGCGGCCTTGCTGGCACCTGACTCTGTGGCCGTGTGCGCGTTCTCCTTGATGTGTAATTTCTCCTGCTATCCTTTGTAGGTGGTGTTTTTCTCTTTACCACGGTTTCTTTACCCGGTTCATCTGTATTTTTGTTTTTCTTAAACGCTGGAGTTTGAAAATTATTTTTTCTTTTTGATACCGACGTCCGGGTTGTAGAAGTGCTAGGTCTCTCTTCAGTTCTCTGTTTCTTGGGTGGTGGAATAGTTGTTGTAGTGTTTGAACCTTCTACTTCGTTTAGACTTGAGTCCTGCAAGAAACTTTTAAGGATTTCAAAATCATTTGGATTATAGTATTTTTTCACCTGGTCGGGACTTGCTTTACAGATTTCCCCTCTGTCGTTCTTAAGATATAATACTACCCCTTTGATTTCCTGAATTACATAGGGGCCTTCAAACTTTGGAGCTAGCTTTGCCATAAAATTGTCTGGGGCACTTGATAAAGAAAATTTCCGCTTCAATACTTTATCCCCAACTTTAAAATCTGCTTCACGGCGTTTTCTATCGTAATATAGTTTCTGCCTATTTCTTGCCGTATCCGAGGTTTTAAGCGCCTGATCAATCAACTTTTGCACATCTTGTTGTTTAAACTCCTGCTCTCTTTGTTGCACAAAGAATAATTTATCTAAAGGCGTAATTAACTTTCTGCCTAAAAATAATTCTGCTGGAGTTTTTCCCGTAGTATCATGATGTGCCTTAAAGCATAAGCTAATTCATTTATGTAGCCATCCCAGCGCTTGTGATGTGTGCTCACGTAACTGCGAATTATTTTTACTATGTTTTTATTAACTCTTTCTGCTATGTTAGCCTGTGGTCTATACGGAACCATTTTGATATGGCGTATGCCAAGTCCATTGCATATGTTTTCAAATATTTGACTAATGAATTGTTTTCCGTTATCGCTAATGACTTTTATCGGTGCATCGTATTTTAAAATGTATCTGTGTAAGAATGCATCTCCGACTGTTTTGGCTGACGCGCGTTTAAGTGGAACAATTTCTATCCATTTTGAAAAATGATCTACTATTACTGAAAGAAAACGATTTTTATTTAACTCGCTCTGGGGGAAGGGACCAAGGAGATCTATGCCTAAAATTTCATTCGGAAATGTAGCGCGAATGCTATTTAAGTACCCGGCCGGGCTGTAATTAATATCATTTATTAACTGACATTGATTGCAGGACCTGACATACGCCGTTACTATTTTGTATAATTGCGGGAAATATACCGCCTCGCGTACCCTTTTTATAGTCTTTCTGACCTCGAGGTGGCCCGCTGTTTTTTCTTCGTGCAACTCCTTCAAAATGCTTCATCGAAGCGAGGCTGGGATGACTGGCTTATACTCAAGATTTTCGTTTGTTGTTTTCGTATAGAATAATAAATTATCTATTATTTCATAGTTTTTTGCTCTATTTCTTATCGCATCGATATCTGTGTGTTCAAAGCTTTCGGGGTCTTTCAAATACGCATAGATACTTCCAAATTCAGGATCAGCTTTCAATTCAGCAATAATTGTATCGCTAGAATCTAAAAGTTTTGAAGTCAACACAGCGCATTTAAGTTCATTGCCTTCATCGTCCAGTTTTATACGAGAAAGTGCGTCAGCTACATTGTTTTCCTTACCCGGTTTATATTTTATTGTGATATTATATTCTTGGAGTTTTAAAGCCCATCTTATTAACCTGGGCGTTAGGTTTTTTCCCGAGTAAAGTCTACCAACAGCCGCATGATCCGAAAAGACTGTTACTGGCGATTTGCCGAAATAAACTCGAAATTTGTGTACAGCCATTAATACGGCTAATGTTTCTCTTTCTGTAGCTGTATAATTCCTTTGGATCTGATTCAACGTTTTACTAAAAAATGCCAGCGGATGGTTATTTTGCATAAGAACCGCATCCACCGCATAGTCCGACGCATCTGCTGCAATTTCCAGATTTTCGTCCCCCTCAGGGAATTTTAAAACAGGGGCATTAATAAACGCTTCTTTTAATCTTTCAAAAGCTGTGTTAGCTTCCGCTGTCCACGTAAATTTACTCTTTTTTCTTTTGATTACTAAGAGTGGTTCAACAATATTAGCGAAATCTTTTATGAAAATCGATAGTAAGAACATAATTCAAGGAAAGACGAAAGTTTCTTGGCGGTGTTGGGCGGTGGGAAATTCTTAATAGCTTTTATTTTTGAATCTTGCGTTTCTATACCCTTTTGCGAAATTTTATAACCGAGATATTTAAGTTCTTTAGTTGCGAACTTGCATTTTGAGGCGTTAATTGTAAGACCGGCCTCTTTTAATAATTTAAAAACTTGTTCGAGGTCATTAATGTGTTGTTCCAACGTACTACTCGTTATAATTATATCATCTACATAGATTAAAGTCGATTTTCCTAGGACAGGCTTTAGAACAATGTCCATAGCTCTTTCGAATGTTGATGGGGCCCAACACAACCCAAAGTGCATGCGTAAAAATGCATAAGTGCCCGATTTTGTTATAAACGCGGTTTTGTGTATATCTTCGGGTCTCATAGCTATTTGATAGTAGCCAGACGTTAAGTCCAAAGTAGACATATATCTTGTCGATTTGATCTGTCTAATGATCTCGCCTATAACCGGCAAAGGGTAAACTGGAAATTTAGTAATACTATTTAGTTTTCTGTAATCGATAGCAAACCTCCAAGCCCTTTTATCCGAAGGAGGAAACTCGTTCTTTTTCCTACATAGTACGACTGGACTCGCGTACTCACTATTTATGGGCGTTATTATTTTATTCTTTAACATCTCCTGAATATGTTCTTCGATGATTAAGTCTTTTTGTTTATCATAACGATACGGTTTAGTCCTACAAGGTTTTTCGGCATTTAATTGAATCTTGTGAGTCACGATTTGGCAGTTTCCTGGTTTTTCTGAAAACAAATGAGAAAAATTACTCACCACTTGCTGTATTGCTTTACTTTCCTGATCATTCAGATGGCTAAGGTCCAATTCAGGTGTCTCCACAGGTTCCACCACCCTCTGGTCCATCTCCAACACCACGGAACTATCTTGAAAATTTAATTTGGCCCTCGCGGCCCTTAGAAAGTCCATACCTAAAATAAGAGAGTGTTGTAGGTCTTTCACCACAAAAATTAATACTTTGAGATTTTCCTCTTTTACCTGTAAGTTTAATGATAATTTCCCGATGCAGTGACATGTTTTTCCTTGCGCCGCTATAATTTCTGTATTTTTGGTTTTAAATAGTCGTATCCTATAAAAATTCTTTTTGAAGAACTTTTCACTCATAAAATTTCCTTCTGCTCCTGTATCGATGAGGGCTTCTACTGGTACATCGCCAACCAGGACTTGTATAATTGGTAGCTGTGAGTTTTTTACGATGACCGTGTTTAAATGTCTATTTGAGGGTTTTTTTAAAACTTCCGGGGTCTGGACCCTCCATTTCACAGGCCCCTCTAGTCGTTTAAAGCTTTCCTTTCAATCTGTGTCTTCTGGGTACGCGGATGTTTATTTTCAAATTTTCTTTTTGGGCCTTGACCTTCGAGTTTAGATGCGTTAGCTTGATAGTTCTTTCCCCCATATGAGCGATTTCCATTTCTGGTTTCCTCCTTCCTTCGGGTATGTTGAGAATATGTTTCCCCTCTCGCTTTTTCCGCTATTCAGCGATTTTGAAACCTCACCGCCAATTCGAAAAGTTCCTGCAATGTGCTTGGGTTTCTAATTTCAAAGTAGTCTTGGACAGCGGGTAACAATCTTGGTAATATTATTTCAATAATCTCCGCATCGGGTTTTTTCCCATACAGCATATCCGTTAGCTTGATTTTTCGTAAAATAAAGTCCGTCAATTCTGCTGTATCCCGTTGGTAGAAACTATATAGTTCGGCTTCCAGCCGTGCGCGATCTTTCACTATGGGGAAGGCCTTTACTAACGATTTTTTGAAATTTTCAAATGTATACGTCGGGCTTCCAAATTCACCTAGAAGAAATTTGCCTATATTTTTCCACCATAGCGCGGCCTGTCCTCTTAGTGCTGATGTGGCGATGGCAACTTTTTGTCTTTCAGGCACAGGGTAGAGCTGAAGGTGGTTTTCTAGACCTTCTAAAAATACCGCCACCGAATTTTTTCCGTCGAAATAGACGTTTGGCTTGATTGATGCTCTCAAAGTCTGGACCAGGAATCCAAATCCTTCTAACTGAGTTGTCATTTCTTGGTGTCGTTCAGCGGCTTCCATCCAGTTTTCGGCCATTTCAGTTCGATAATTGTTCGGGCGCCAATATAACGTTGCGCGCCTCCAACTTGCACGCAACCAAGAGGTGACTGTGAAAACTTGTATAAAAGATAGAGCCTTGTGAAGGGTTTAAGTCCCTTTTTATTCAACGTAATAAATTACAATTGCGTTCTCTTGACGCTTACAGACGGTGCCAACTTGGCAGTCAAAATAAAAATAATAACCTGAAAAGAAAGTAAAGACAAGATTCTAACTACGAGGCTCTCTAAAATAACTAACTCACCGCGTTTTACAATACCGCTGCTAATTCAGCAGACTTGAAGCTCACTGGAACAATTACCACTACTTCCGGCCAGGCACATAGGCCGCAACGCGGGGTTCTTCAATTCTCGCTAACTACCTCCGAGCTCGCTAAGTAAGAATATCACACCGAACTCGTTTCCTTCTATTTAAATCATAATACTTCCGCTGATAATTTGAATGCTTGCGCGTTCTACTAAAATTTACATATTCTGGCATTGGCAGTTCCAGGGGAAAGTAAGGCTTGACAGGAAAGATAGTTTAAACTTAAAATAAATGTTAGCTAAAATAAATATAAACCCTACACATTAACTAATGAAATATCTAAACAGAAAGCTAATATACAAAATACACGTGTTTAAACGGCCAGTTTGTAAAATTTGTGAATGAGAAGTTATTATGAAGTTAGTTGTTGAATGTCAAATAGTTGATATAATTAGAGTAACAAAGACAAAAAGGACTTTATGTTTATAAATAATAATATATATGTATGTAAAACAAATTAAGTAAACACTGAAATCCATCCTATACTCTATTCGGAACAAATCTAATATAAATTGTTCTCTTCATCTGTTTCTGTTAGACTATATATTTCTAGATTTATAGAGATTTATAATATTATTTAGCTCGAGTTTTGAGAATGTACTCATCAAACATAATAAAAATTTCGAGATTCCAACTTTTCATTGTTATTATTTTTTTAATATAAAATATTAAATAATTTTGAATTAATAGAAAATTAAAAAATAAAAATTAATTAATTAAAATATATTTATGTAGATATATATATCCCCATCACATGATTTACATAAAGATGATGACCTAGCTAATTGGGAATTTAAATTTACTGAATCTAATATTTCTCTTACTAAGCCACAATATTGTCGAACTATGCACATTTTTTCTATCTCTGTCACCGCTGACACGACGTCGTGCTACTTTCTTCCTATTCCAACAATATGAGAAATATAAATATTCTAGAAATAGGTAGGTTTAGAATTAGAAATGAATTCGAGCCGCAGATGTGAATTGAAATAAATTTGAATATTTTATCTTATTCATCTGCCAAATTTGCTCTGTATTATAGATCAATATGTGCGATCAGAATTCCTAACATTAATTCACACACACACACACATATACATATATATCTATATATATGCGTTTACCGTATATATGTTATGGTGAAACGCCGAAATCTGGAGAATGTCGACTTTCACCGGTGAATGTCAACATACACATAAGAATATTATAATTTCTCCGTAATTCGGTCACGAAAAAACGCACTTAAATTAAGAACTTAAGAATATAAGAACTTAAAACACACTGTACATATAAAATGAGAAAGGAAAATAATAGAAGTTTAAAACTTACTAAATTACGTGATTCAAATCTTATTTATTGCAACAACTTAAACTGCTATGACACTTTCAATTGCACAAGAGGCCCTTGCTTTTACAACAGCATTTATTTGTGGAACACTTCCTTTTGCAATGACAGCGTGTACATATACTCCTCTCTTTTCAACCTACACCACAGCACATCCGTGAGTGTCGACATACACCGGTGAGGGTCGGAATGTACAAGAATGTAATGCAATATTCAATCTTTCACCGACGTATTTGGTGAATGTTGACATTCTCCGGTGAAAGTCGACATTCTCCAATTTCGGTCTTTCACGGTAACATACATATATATATATATAACGGTTATATATATATATATATATATATATATATATATATTTATATAACGATTATATATATATATATATATATGATATATGACAAAGATTACATGTTTTTAATTTTCCTTTTACAATTGAAATTTTATTCTTCATGATGATTTAACTTGAAGCTCACTGGAATACTTAATTTTAATAATAATTAAGTCCCCGTTAAAACATTATTAACATTTTGCTTTCAAATTACTTCAAAACATCTTTCGAAATATAACTTACCAGTATGGATTCACTCTTTTAAAATAATTCTACTTTAATTAAACTTAGGAGATAATATAATCATTTAATCAACATTGTTTAGGAAATAAATTATTATTAACTAACTTTGCAGCAATTGCGCAAGTAATAGTAATTTGTTTTCGCACTTAATGAATTTAAGATCATACAACATTTGATATGCTAAATAGCAGCTATTAGCGCTATTTATCTCTTGCCTAATGTACCCACTTTATATATTACCTCCATTCTTCTTTTTTAATATTTTAATTTTTAAGTTTTATAAAGTTCTTATACAAAAACTTTACTGTATTGAAGGTTATCAGCCTCCTTACTTTTATATCTTGCTAGTTTATCTCAAATTGAAATTATTAAATGTCATTCCACGAGATGAAAAACTTGAAAATTTAACGCCATGCCTGCTACAGATAAACCCAAAAAACAATTTTTATGAAAAACATTTAACTGTATTTACATGATTACATGCGGCACTTGACATATAAAATATATAGGACAGACTAAAAACAATCTTAACTTTCGAATCAATAACCATAGAGCTCAAATCAAAAAATTCAACACACAAAAAGTAGCATTAAAATAAGTACACGATCACAACTCAATACAGCTGAATTAGAGCACTTTAACACCATGACTTCAACTCTATTCAACTTCAGATACTAGATATAATATCCAATCACAAAACACGAATTTTTCAGGAATCTCTCTATATACTAAAACAACGTTCACTTTATCCATATGGACTTAACACTTATATACATAGTCATAGAGATACTTCTAAGAAGTCTATTTTCAGCCAATTTAAGCACTACAGCAACAAAACGCAGAGAGGAATAAGAGGAAGCAAAATAAAAAATAATGCGAGATTTTATCCACTTTGGATACATTTGCATTGAAAAAACAATTGAAATGTTTTTTTGACTCAGACAACTTTCCCAAGAAACTTCTCAACTGTTACACTCCTGTACTAATAAATTCCTTATCAAACTAAAAAAATTCATTCAAGAAAGCTACGACGACATACAAATCATTAAAGACATGATTCTCGATTTTAGTCTTTTCGGACTCTAATAGTCTCTCTCAACGCAAAATTTATTTTAAAGTCAATTTTCTACATCCGCAGTTTGACAATATTCATTTCTCAAGAATCATCAGAGATTGTAAAGATTACTTCCCCGCAGTTGACACATTACCTATGGTTGCATTTAAATATCAAAGGACCTTAAGCAACTTGCTGACTAACCACCATGAAATAGATGAAACAGCAGAATGACATTGTAAGACACCAATTTACAGCAATTACGTGGATTCTCATCACCAGCACATAATTACTGGCAACCTGAATATCATATAAAACCATCAACTTAAAACACTAATGAGTTATGGTACAAAATTTAGACCAGTCAGAAACATGACTACAAATTTCTGTTACAAGACTTTCGAAAACACTATCAACAAAGTTATAGTTAAAGCAAGCTATCAACTGAATTTACCCATAGATACCTTCTAAAAATGGAAAGCTAAAATTCTTCAACGCATATCCACCGAAATCAGTCACCTCAAGTTTAAAAGTACACTGAATTGGCCGCAAATTACATCAGATATTAAAAAATTAAAACAGCTTTTTACTATTACAAAAATAGATAAAGCAACTAATAACTTTAGCATTATATGAAAACAATTCTACGCAGAAATTATTCATAAAGAACTTCTCAACGCAACTACTTATCAATTAGTCAACCTTACAGAAACATCTATAATAAACAGGTTTAAAACTTTTCATAAGAAACTCAATATTACTTTCAATGCAAACTACAACAGATTTACTAATCTTTATGCGATTCCCAAATTCCATAAAACACAATTAAAATTCAGATTTATTGCTAATGAAACTAATAAATTACAAGAAAAATGTAGACTATTATTTTTCAATTCAACTTAATAAAATTTGTAAATTTATTTTCAATGATTGTAACACTAATCATAACAATCCTGGATCATTCATAATAACACTCCTGTCATTAATACTATTCAAACCATTAACATCCAAAACATTAATTGCTATGACTTTGAAAAGTTATATACCTCACTTCCTCTAGAAGAAATCTATACCACTCTACTTGATCTACCTAAACTCTTCCCTGATATGCTCAATATCATGACTCTTGACAAATGGGAAACCTACCTAAAATGCACACTTTTTCATAACTACATCAAGTTTCAAAATCAACTTTTTAAACAAGTCAAAGGATTGCCAATGGGCTTACATTCCAGCACCTCGATCTGTAATATCTTTTTATTTGTCAAAGAATTTAACTTCCAAAAAAATCTACAACCGCAAGATTTAAATTACTACAAACACACCTACAGATATATTGATGACCTTATTACAATTAATAATTTTGATAAAATTGAACACTCCGAGATTTATCTGAATTGTCTTACACTTAATAAAACTAATAATTCACAAAATAGCATAGACTTTCTAGATCTTCAAATAATTAACTACAAAAAAATTTTACTTTTTGACAAAACAAGAAACTTCAATTTCAATACTAAGAAATTAATAAATTGGAACTCCAACATATCCAAAAAAGTAATTAACAATACTATAATTAATCAAATACAACGAATTAAAATTATATGCACAGATACAATAGATTTACAACGCGAAATTTTGCACCTTATTAAAATTCTCAAAAATAATCTAATACCCATTCAATTTATCAACCACTACCTTAAAAGAGCAGGCGTTAAATACTCACTCTAAATCATGTAACTGATAGGGATATGATAATTTTTTCCTAAACCTGAGAAGGCGGTATAAGTTGTATGACTATCAGTTGAAGGATTTGTATATAGTGTAATTACTCAATTGCATATATTGTAAAAAGCTAATTGTCTTCAGACTCATGCTGTTACTATACTGTTACTAAAAAAATGGTCCTATTTCATGACTTTAGTCTGTCTAATAGCTCTTGGACAGTGAAAATTCCTTTTTTCCTTTCTTAAATTCTTAATCATTGCGACACGACAATTAGCCAGAAATTAATAATTTCCATTCACTAGTATTTTCAAAAAAATCTTAACGGACAGTCTCCCTCAAATAAGAACTCCACATAATACATCCCTCAAGAATTCCGAGTCCAACCCACTACCATAAATTACTTCATCCAAGTCTTACCGACTTTGATATTATTCAAAGCCCCCCCACTGCCGCTAAGAATTTTCGGACACCCAACACTTATGAGTCAGACACGAAGAGAGCACTTTGCCAACTCCCCCACTAGAAAGAATGTAAGTTACTTAATACCTTTTCTGGCCTTTATATCTTCATGTACATTCACTGTTCTTATTATATATTATTTTTTACATTTTTTTATATTACTTTATATTGTCTTTGATTTGTTTTTACAAACTTTGCATTATTTATCTTATTTTGTAATCTTCTATGTTTATTTCAACTTTACTTTGAATTCGATTTCATAATAACAATTTCCAATGTTTAATTTTTACAAATAATATATAACTCAAATGCATAAACATGAAGGTGTCGGGGACGGTTACTCAGGTTATATCGGATTTCTCTACAGATTTTGCTTTTTACTCCAAATTGAATTGACTAAATTGCTTCATAAGAATAAGTTCTTTGAGTATAAGCATTGGATCATAGTCCCTTCTATTCGCGAAGATATTTAGGATATTTGACTAGAATTGCCGGCTTGGCTTTAACTTATAACTCGAGTAAAGACGAAACACCTTCGTATTTACGTATTTTTATTAGTATTGTTCGTTGAACGGGAGTTGGTTTGTTCCCCTTGAAAAGTCAATTAATTTCCGATGAATGACAATGATTACATGTTTTTAATTTTCCTTTTACAATTGAAATTTTATTCTTCATGATGATTTAACTCTAGTCCCCGTTAAAACATTATTAACATTTTGCTTTCAAATTACTTCAAAACATCTTTCGAAATATAACTTACCAGTATGGATTCACTCTTTTAAAATAATTCTACTTTAATTAAACTTAGGAGATAATATAATCAATTAATCAATATTATTTAGGAAATAAATTATATATATATATAATCGTTTATTGCAATGCATGGTCGGAAATGCTTTCCTGGCGCCATAGTGACGAGAGACTACACAAGAAAAATAGGTACTGTGATGCTTCTTTGGCGAAATGAAGCAACTCCAATGATGGAACACAGCAATAACTTTATTTAACACTCAAAAAATGGCGACATACAAACAAGAAGAGAAAACATATTCTATCATTTAAAAATAAATTACATCCTTCGTGCGAGAGTCGCACGAGGCACTCGAGTCTGGTTTCAAATATTGCCATTCACAAATACCTTAATGTTCATCTATTTAAATTATTTAATCTACAAGATTTTAGTATTATTTAAAGCTGTTACAACCTCTCCCCCAACGGAGAGACTTTTACCGAAGGGAAAATTTCTGTAAAATTCGAAATTATACAAGCTCGGCTTGCTAAAATGCTTAAAGAGAAAAGATAACTTCTCTCATAAGTTTCCAAATTTTCAGGCCGAAAATTTTAAGTTTTAAACAAATATTTTTACACCACATTTAAATAGGAAGAAAATGGACCAGTGTTCAAATTAGTCTTCTTTTTTTTACTTGACAGCGCCTAGATCTCTTCCATGGTGGACCAGTTCCTCGGCTATATTTCACAGCAAAGCCTTTCTTCAGTTCATCTGTGCCTTTCGGATAATATTCATTTGTCATTTGCTTTCGACATTTGTTTTCTTCGTCTATTAATAGCGGCATTGATATTAAATCGAAAGCCGAAAGATGATGATAACGTTGCATTGCAAAATGATTCTCAATATTAATTTCTTTATCGTTTTTCAAATTTTCGTAAAAATCTTCCAAGTTTAATTCCGGTGATTTAACTTCTTCTTCAAAGATATCTTTGGATGCTTTATTTTCTTCCTTCATCGGTTCCAAGATCTTCTCGTCAACTATTTTTCTTTTCCTTTGAGCTCTAGTAGAAACGGCATTAAAATGGTATCACTAAGATTACCTTCAAGTGATAAACTAATAAAATAAGGCAGTTCAGTGTTAACAGGAAGTAATAACCTGGTATCACTAATATTATGTTCAGTGATGAACTAATAAAATAAGGCAATCCAATATTAACAGGAAGTAATAACCTGGTATCACTAATATTATGTTCAGTGATGAACTAATAAAATAAGACAATTCAATATCAACAGGAAGTTACGTTCAGTGATGAACTAATAAAATAAGGCAATTCAATATCAACAGGAAGTAATAATCTGGTATCACTAATATTACGTTCAGTGATGAACTAATAAAATAAGGCAATTCAATATCAACAGAAAGTAATAACCTGGTATCACTAATATTGCGTTCAGTGATGAACTAATAAAATAAAGTAATTCAATATTAACAGAAAGTAATATTCTGGTATCGCTAATATTGCGTTCAGTGATGAACTAATAAAATAAAGCAATTCATTATTAACAGAAAGTAATAATCTGGTATCACTAATATTATGTTCATTGATGAACTAATATAATAAAAATACGCACTATTATTCGATCTAGGTCGGTGCCTCCAAAATAATTAAGACTGTAATACTTCTTTGGCGAAATGGAGCAACTCCAATGATGCAACACAGCAGTAACTTTATTTAACACTCAAAAAATGGCGACATACAAACAAGAAGAGAAAACATATTCTATCATTTAAAAATAAATTACAATCTTCGTGCGAGAGTCGCACGAGGCACTCGAGTCTGGTTTCAAATATTGCCATTCACAAATACCTTAATGTTCATCTATTTAAATTATTTAATCTACAAGATTTTAATATTATTTAAAGCTGTTACAGTACGAACAGTGTAAAGATATTTCTTAATTATTCTTAGCGCAGCGGAAACTAAGAAATAAGAACAAAAACATTGGATCGTCATCAAAGAAAGTATTCGAAAGTTCCTTAGGAAAGTATCCTAAACATGGGTTTGGTAGGGGTAGTCCAGTGCATTGTTCAGCAAGATCACGAGACCTCACTTGCATTATCACTTCCGCTCGGGGTACGTCAACCAATTAGTGCACGAAACCCCTGTTAGAAGTCCAACAGGAACTTGTGGCACATATCGTGGCAGCTGCTGGGAAAGTCCTCAGGATGCACAGTATTTTCCAGAACATCTTATGGTCGATGTGCGAGAGATGTGATACCTGCATCAGGGCGCAGGTCGTAATTTCGAATACTTCTTTGAGGTCCATAAGTGTCTAATTTTGTTCCTATTTTTTAATTTCTCTTGTGCTAAGCATAATTGTTGTCCGTTCTTTCTTGTGTTTTGTGTTGTTTGTACCGGCCAGGAAAGTTGTTTCGGTCCTGTTTTGCCATTTCCTTTTTCCTCGATGTCGTCTCTCTCATATATGTGCATAATTACTTATGACTCAAGTGTTGCTACTATATGATGAAATTTACAAACACAGTGTTTACAATGCTACATATTCCCATCCGAAAATATCTTTTTTTTCCTCTTGTCCTTCAAATAAGAAATGTGTGTGCTTCATTGTAAAATCTCCTGGAACTTTAATACTTCTTTTTTCGAGGACAATGGAGAAAATATTTCAGTATAGGCAGCTGTCAATATTCAAACATTACATTGTGAAAGCCATTAAAGTGATTTCGGCCATTAGCCGAAACGCTCAGAAAGGCTTAATTCGCATAAGGATTTAGGAAATACATTTTGAAAAACTTAGCAAATTTTCCTTCAATAAATTTAATCGAACAGGCAAAAGAAATTACAGGGAACAATAAATATAGGAGAAAACAGATATTTCTTTTCCTAATTTGTTTTACTGTGTTTGATTTCTTTCTTTCTTCCTGTATAAATAATTAAAACTTAAAGAATGTAACTGAAGAATGAGAATAAAATTTTCAATTGAAAACAAATGGTGGCAAAACTCCTAGTGCTGCTCTGCTGGACGACGAAATGGACCAGCAAAATGTTCCGAATTTGGAATAACGAGAGAAAATTTGAAACCTGTGCAGCCAGCGATGCAAAGAGATTGTTCTGAGAGAAAGATGACTTAAATGAGGAAACTCTGAGATAATTTAATGATGTGTAAGGTTACCTCTACTGGGATAATAATAAGAAAAGGTTAAAATACAAAATACGTAAGTAAATTAAACAAAAATTGAAGAAATTTAAAATATCTGGCATGCGTAAGAAATAGTAATTGATTCAAAAAATAAATGAATCTAAAGCTCTCAAACTTATAGTCGTTTAAATACAGGTTTTGCTGATTCAGAAAGAACATTACGTGTATATCTTCTAAAATGCTTTTTCATCGTTTGTTTGTAGTTGTTTCATTTTTGATTTCAGTTTCATTTTTTTCTCCTATTTTGCAATTTTCGCCATTGTTTCTATCTGTTTTTAAGCACCTGTTTATTATTACTATTATTATTATTACAACTTATGTAAAAATTAAGTAAGGAAAAGTAAGGCACTGAAACTTTGCAAATTATCACGCTCTACGTGAGATTCATGGTGGTCGCTTATTGCATACAAATCACGCTAAATTCTTTAACTTCTCTGCTAGGCTTTAGGTCCTTATAACGAAAACAACAAATTCGCCCTTTGTAGAAAAACATTCTGTCAGGCAATAAATCTACGGGGAGATTTTTACCTATGAAACTGAGCCCAAATTGTTATATAGTATCTAAATATGGAAGTGTTGTACATGTTAAACGTGATCGTCGTTGCATTACTTTCACTTTTTTACTACTGAAATAAAGATATACTGATTATTTTGTAGATTGGAAAACCCTCCTTCTGATCATGAAAAGGAGCAAAAACTGGAAAACGAGAAAGAACTAGAAAAGAAGCGAGAACCGGAAAAGATGCATGAACTGGAAAAGAAACAAGAACTGAATAAAAAGGAAGAACAGGAAAAGAAGGAGAAACTGGAAAAGAAACAAGAACTGAAAAACAAGAAAAAACTGGAATTGACACAAAAACGAGAAAAGAAGCAAGAACTGAAAAAGAAGCCAAAGCTGGAAAAGATACAAAAACTAGAAAAGAATCAAGAACCGGAGAAGATACAAGAACTGGGAAAGAAGCAAGAACTGAAAAAGAAGCAAGAGCAGGAAGCGAAGCAAAAACTGAAAAAGAAGCAAGAACTGAAAATGAAACAAGAGCAGAAAAAGAAGCAAAAACTGGAAAAGAAGGAAGAACTGAAAAACAAACAAAAACTGGAAAAGCAACTGAAACTAGAAGAGAAGCAAGAACTGAAAAAGAAGCAAACACTGAAATGGATTCAAAAACTAGAAAAGAAAGAAGAACTAAAAAACAAGAAAAAACTGGAGGAGTTGCAAAAACTAGAAAAGAAAGAAGAACTGAAAATGGAGAAACAACTGGATAGGATACAAAAACAAGTAAACAAAGAAGAACTGAAAAGGCAGAAGAAACTGGAAAAAATGCAAAATCTAAAAAACATAGAAGAACTGAAAAAGAAGAAACTGGAAAAAATGCAAAAAATGGAAAAGAAGCAAGAGCCGGAAAAGATACCAGAACTGGAAAATATAGATGAGTCCGAAAAGACGCAATACCTGGAAAAGAAGCAAAAAACGGAAAAGAATCCAAATCTGAAAAACCAGCTGGAACCGGAAAAGAACTGTCATACCCGAAAAGGAAACCGGATGAACACCGAAAAGGGCCAGAACTGGATAACGACTGTAGAACGATTGATTTAATGACCAAACGAAGCAAGACCCGAAAAAGAAAAATTGAACAAATAAATCATATACCACTGCAATAATACCACTGTAAGCATTAAATATCAACGTCAAAAAAATAAACACCCTTCTTCAAGGAAGCCTTGCAATACATTGTCATAACCCAGAAGGTATGGAAAAAATCAGCTATAACATCATTGACAAAACAGTTCCAAAAGATATAGTTAACGTAAAATTTCCTGAATTTTATGAGTAAAAAACAAATATATATTGGATGGCGCACCAAAAAAATAACCGAGTTTATCGGTGTAAGCAGATGTCAAGTCTGTCAGGATTTCTCTCATAAGACAAACAAACCAAAATGCTCATTTTGCGGCGGAAAATATCATGTTTCTTGCTGTTATTCCCAAACTCCGTACTGCATAAACTGTTGGATTAACAATGAAAATTATGAAACATAATTTGACTCTTAACATCCAGCTTTAGCTATTTCCTGGTCCACATATCAAACAGAAGTTAGACGAGTAAAATCCAATACATATTATCAACAATAATGCAAGATCCTGCAGACTATCTATAGACCCTTTCCATAAATAAAAAGAATAACAATGGCATCCGCTTTCTCAAAATAAATCTTCAAAGACCAAAGACCGCCACCGACCAACTATGTCAGTATCAAGTAGATTATCTGGCAGATTTTATTATAAAACAAGAACATTATTGCATCACTGGCAAATTAGGAAGAAGTCCAAATAACTGGGCAATTATTCAACGTCATGCTTCAACCGGTGTTTTATCTCCTCGTACAGCCATATTCATTCCAAACAATAAATGGAATTCTACAATAATGATTAATACTCGACATATAATCAAAATTTCAATCAATACTAATGCATCTCAGCTTCTTATTACTAGTATCTATATATCTCCGTCAAAAATCCAAATCAAACCTTATCCATACTAAATGAAATCTTACAACAAAAATAATAGTCCGCATGTTATTAGTGGAGACTTTAACTCCCATAGTACTTAATGGGGATACTAACAAACCGAACACAGAGGAGAAATACTTGAAGAATTTTTAAATGCAAACAATCTCATTCTACATAATCATTTTACTGACCGACCTACCTTTGATAACACCTACAATAATGATTGGACTGATCTTCTTATTTCTACAACACATCTTGATAACAAAATTAACAACACAGCAATACTAGATGAACACTGAATCTGATAACAAATATATCTCTTTTGATATAACTGAATATACGTCCTTTACTGCACTTACAAGATTTAAAATCAATAATAACAAAGAAAAGAAATTTCAACAAAAGTTAAATCCAATTTCAAATGACTTTCTAAATTCTATTATTCTGTGTACCACAAAAACAGAACTTAATAATATTACCAAGGAACTTATCAGAAAGTTTCAAGATACCTCAGAAAGTACCTTCTTCAAAAGATCATCAATTCCCATTATAAAAATCAACTGGTGACGAAAGAACACACAAAACACGAGCATTACGAAGAAAACTCAAATCATCGCAAACTGATGAAGAACCACTCAACCTACTTCAAAGATACAAAAAACGAAAAGCCTCATATAAAAAGCAAATAATATCTGCAAAACGTTAAGCATGGTGCAACTATTGTTCAAACAACCAGGATACGTATGGCTCATTGTACAAAATTGAAACCAACAAAATCTTCCACCCAACGCAACTTACAGTCACTAATACGGGAAATAATGATAAAACTGTTACGAAGATCACTTTAGAAAACATCCTAGATGTTATTTTACCAAGCGAAAGCATATATGATGATTCAACTGAAAAAAGATTAATTCGTTTTAATCTACTTCCACGAAAATGATATCCCATTTACATCCATGGAACTCAATCGAATTATTAAAAAACTCAATAACAAAAATGCTCCTGGACCAGATAGAATCTGCATTCAAATTATACATAAAACTAATCGTAAGCTAATTCTAATCTGCAATAAATGTCTTCAACTTTGTATATTTCAAGACTGCTTAAAAACAGGACAAATCACACTCTTCCTCAAAAAGAAAAAACCTCCTCATAATCCTAATTCCTATCGGCCAATTAACCTTCTTCAAGCTCTTGGAGAAATTCCTGAACGTTGTATTATAGGAAGACTTGAATACCATTTTCACCATCAAAAATTCATCAAGGAAAATCAGTATGGATTTAGGCAGCAAAAATCTACCATTCATGCAACCAGTACAGTCCTAAATCAAATCGATGTTAATAAAATCAATAACCTACACTCCGCAATAATCAGCTTAGATCTTAAATCAGCCTTTGAATCATTATGGCGGCCTTCAATTAAAGAAGCACTTAGAAATATTGAATGTAATTATAATATCTATCAAATAATCAATAATTTCCTTGATAATCGCCATAATCTCATTTTATATAATAATACTTTAATCAGAAGAAAACAAGTTCGTGGATGTTCACAAGGCGCATGTATGAGCGCAGAATTATGGAATATTACATTTAATAAAATTATAAAAAGTGCCTGGCTTCCTTTTGCTAAAATTACTGCTGACGCCGATGATGTCGCATTTGTTATCAGTGGAAGGTCCCATTTAATCCTTCGAAGAAATTGTCAAGAAATAATAGCCATATTTAAGCAAGAATGCAAGAAAATTAAACTTGAAATTTAATCCTCCAAATCTAGAATCATGACAAATAATAAACCTGGATAAAATCTTACTAAGCAACTTTCTGTTAAAATAAATGGCGAAAAAAATCAAGCATACTACATCAATCAAATACCTAGGAAATTATAATACATGAAAACAACATTTTATCGAATATCTCAAAGAACTTAAAATTCGTACACATTCTATAAGTCAAAATCTTCGACATGTGCATGGCACAAACTGGGGTTTAAATCGCCATATCACCAAGTTCCTATATCGTACAGTAATAACCAAAATGTTTACCTACGGCTCTGCCATCTGGACATTCCCTATAACCACAAGAAAAAAAATTCTTACCTCAACACAACGACAATTTACACTTAATATTACCAGAGGCTTTCGAAATACCTCCAGTACTACTCTTAATATCTTAGCTGGAACTATTCCACTCCAGGTCGAATCCATTCAGGAAGCAATTTATTCTACAATATATCAACTTTGCCATAATATTACTTATAAGAAAACCATATACATCACAGTGGATTACGAAATGTGCCCTGCTCCTTACAATAGACATCTCCTGCTGTATCACGCACAAAAATAAAAACAGCAATAAACACTAAAACTAAAAACAATTGAATTGAAGTATTTAATTACAGAATCAAATATTAATACTGACCTTCAATCTGCCATCTATGCTATCTCTAACCCAGAAAATCAGACTTCTATTGCTTATGACATCAATAACCTCTCTAAAAAAACAGATAATTTAAAAATTCATATATCATGGGTAAGAGGCCATAGTAGAAATGCCGGTAACTTAACATTCGACAAACTTGCAAAGAAGCTGTTCCTAATCAAGAAAGGAATTTCCTATATACGAAATTTCTCAAATCTTATCTTCCACTCTCCATAAAAGAACAAATTACCCAAATATGCCAAGAACAATGGAATAACGCATCTACAGGTCGACGAAATTACTGTTCTACCCCTATTGCAATACTGACACCAAGAGTACATAATCCTTTTTAACATCTAATATTACTGGCCATGGGCCATATCGTGTTTATTTTCATCAAAGAAACTTAATAGACACAGACTTCTGTATATGCTGCTAGAAAGGAGACAGTGATCACTATCTTTTCTCATCTCCTCACAAGAAAACTTTTCATATTCGCGCAACCAGAAATATTGATATATCATTCAAAAGAACAAAAAAGATATATCAGCAAACTTCAACATCTTCATTCTAATATGAAACAAATTCACCAAAACTTAACACAATTGGATTAAATCTATGCAGAGTAACCCCATCTACAACAGACGAAATATAACAAAATATTTAATTTTCACCTTTGTAGAATTTAAAGATAATTATCGATCTTTGTCACAAATACTTATTTGTACTGATCGTAATAAAAAAAGCCTTGCAAAATACATAATAAACAGAATGAAATAAAAAAATTGAGTCGTCAGAGTAAACTAGAACTGAAAAGGTGAGTCATGATATTGATCTGCTGTGTCATGACAAAAATGAGCTATGAATATTGTATGAGTCATGTAAAATATATGAACTTAAACGAGAAACTTTTTATGATCTCTGTAATCATGAACACTTTAGTGACTTATGAACTCTGCCTAATGAATACTGAAAACTATTTGTGATCATGAACTCTAAAATACAATTTTATTCTCTTCTACATGTTATACTTCTATTTTATTAATTTTATTATATGATATATCATATATTATCCTATATTTTAGCACTTTATTCAAAATTATAATTTTATCATATGATATATTATGTACTATTCTATACTTTATGTATTAAGCTATATTTTATTTCCCATATTTTAAGTATTATTCAGTATTTGTCATGATATATTCTGTTTTAGCATTTTATTCCAAATTTGGAAAATTCAAAATTTTGTTATAATGGCACATTATGTGTTATTGTATACTTGATGTATTATTCTACATATATTTTTCTTCTATTTTAAGAATTATTCCAAATTTGCCATATGATATCTCTACATATAATAAAAGAAAGAGTCTGTCTGTGTGTTGTGTGTGTTTCTTTCGTTCGCGCTGCGCGTAAGCTAATAGACACACGGCTACAAAATTTGCTACATAGGTGTATCTAGACAAGGGCCAGTGCACCTCGAAGCGATTTTTTCGAAATTCGAATTCGAATTTTTTTTAATTTTATGTTTTGTGACGAAATCGCGTCATTTTGAGACATAATGGGCTATAGGAAAGCGAGATTTTTCTCTACACACTACATTTTCAAATCGTCATGAAACGTAAGCACTTAGATATTTTACGAACTTAAAATAAATTTCTTGTTTCAATAAATCGATTAAATACGAATTTAGTTAACAAATAGAGCTTAACACCTTTTCAACGGGATATTTTCTAAAAAAGTTTATTTTTAAAAATGTGCAGTTTATTTTTCTTTGATTTTTGGACACGTTAAACTTTCATCCTTGCGACTGCTTTTACAAAAAGAATTTTGGAAAACTGATAATATTTTGTACTTTTAAAAATATTTTTAAATGAAGCTTCCGAGTACACTTCGCACATCTCACATCTTTAAAAATGTGATTTTGGCAACAATTTTCCTGTCTTATTGTTGTTGATATATTTTTGATGAAATCGCATCATTTGGAATAGTTTCATTCTTTTAGAAATAAGGGTTTGGCAACAATTTTTCATCGTATTTCTTATGTCACTGTTTTTAAGAAATTGGCATATTTCATTGTCATGTATATATATATATATTACATTTTTATTGATTTTTTTGATAAAGTTGTTCTGTAGGGTAAAATTCTGCGAGGAATTTTATGTTTTTTGAGTTGTTTCCATGTTAATTTTTGCTTATTTCACTGTTTGTAAGATACTGAAAAGTTTTGCATATTTTTTTTCTTCATCGGAAAGTTGGTTAATTGTTTATTAGGATAATAATTATTTGCATTAAGGGTGTAGGGTTTATATTTATTTTAACTAACATTTATTTTAAGTTTAAACTATCTTTCCTGTCAAGCCTTACTTTTCCCTGGAATTGCCAATGCCAGAGTATGTAAATTTTAATAGAACGCGCAAAGGATTCAATTTGTCAGCGGAAGTAATCTGAGTTAAATAGAAGGGAAACGAGTTCGAAGGTGTGCTTTATTGCTTCACGAGCGTGGAGGTGGCTAGTTAGAAATTGAAGAACCACGCGTTTCGGCCTGTGTGCTTGCCTCGGCAGATTGTTAATTTTTCAACGTAATATTCAGAAGTTTGCTGAATTATCAGCGGTATCTTAGAACGCGGTGAGGTTAGTTACGCTTAGAGAGCCTCGTAGTTAGTCACTTGTTATTATTCTTTTTTTAGTTTCTTATTTTTATTTTACCGCCGGGTCGGCGTAGTTTGTGAGCGTCAAGAGCACGCATTTGTAATTTCTAAAGTTGAATAAAAAGGGATTTAAACCCTTCTCAAGACTTTGTCTACTTTGCAGTTCTTAGCAGTCACCGCTATTGTTGCGTGCAGGTTGGAAGCGCGCAACATAACATTAGCGCCCCAAAACTTGTCAAACTGAAATGGCCGAAAATTGGATGGAAGTTGCTGGACAACAACAAGAAATGGCAAGCCAATTGGAAGGATTTGGATACCTGGTCCAGACGATGACAGCGTCAATCAAGCCAAACGTCAATTTCGACGGAAATAATTCCGTGGCGATATATCTAGAATGCCTCGACAATCACTTCCAGCTCTACCCTGTGCCTGAAAGACAAAACGTTGCCATCGCCACATCTGCACTAAGAGGACAGGCCGCGCTATGGTGGACGAATATAGGAAAATTTTTTTAGGGGCCAGACATATACATTTGAAAATTTCAAAAAATCCTTATTAAAGGCCTTCCCCATACTGAAAGTTTGAGCAAGGCTAGAAGCCGAACTGTATAGTTTTTATCAACGGAATATAGAAGAGTTGACGGACTTTATTCTGCGAAAAATTAAGCTGACGGATGTGCTGTATGGGAAGAAACCCGACGCAGAGATTATTGAAATAATCTTACGAAGATTGTTACCTGCTGTTCAAGACTACTTCGAAATTAGAAACCCAAGCACATTGCATGAGCTCTTCGAATTAGCGGTCAAGTTCCAAAATCGCAGAATAGCGGAAAAAGCTAGAGGGGCATCGTATTCTCAAAGTATCCGAAGGCTATCTTCAAAAGAGCAGACCAGAAATGCAAACCGCTCTTATAGGGGAAAGAGCTGTCAAGCTAACTCATCGAAGCTCGAAGGTCAAGGCCCAAAAAGGAAATTTGAAAACAACCGTCTGCGTACCCAGAAGGCAGAAGTTGAAAGAAAAGCTTTAAACGAGTAGAGGGGCCTGTGAAAGCGAGGGTCCAGACCCCAGAAGTTTTGAAAAAACCCTCAAGAAGACACTTAAATACGGTCATCGTAAAGAACTCACAGTTACCAATTATACAAGTCCTGGTTGGCGACGTACCAGTAGAAGCCCTCATCGATACAGGAGCAGAAGGTAATTTTATGAGTGATATTTTTTTAAGAAGAACTTTAATAGGTTTCGATTATTTAAAAATAAAAACACAGAAATCATAGCAGCGCAAGAACAAACTTGTTATTGTATTGGAAAACTATCTTTAAAAATTCAAGTTCAAAACGAAAGCCTTAAAGTATTAATTTTTGTAGTAAAAAATTTGCAGAGTCCACTTATTTTAGGTATGGAGTTTTTAAAAGCCGCGAAGGCCAAACTGAATTTTCAGGAAAGTTCTATCGTGCTGGAGATGGATCGCAGGGTTGTGGAACCAGTGGAACAACCGCAAGTTGACCTTAGCCGTTTGAATGAAAGTCAAGCCATCCAGCAAGTGGTGAGTCCTTTTTCAAACTTGTTTTCAGAACGGCCTGGTAGCTGTCAAAAAGTTACGCATGAGATACAGTTAACTGCCGACAAACCCTGTAGGACTAAACCTTACCGCTATGATAAACAAAAAGACCAAATCATAGAAGAACATATTCAGGAAATGTTAAAGAACAAAATAATAACGCCCATAAATAGTGAGTACGCGAGTCCAGTCGTACTATGTAAGAAAAAGAACGAGTTTCCTCCTTCGGATAAAAGGGCTTGCAGGTTTGCTATCGATTACAGAAAACTTAATAGTATTACTAAATTCCCAGTTTACCCTTTGCCGGTTATAGAGGAAATTATTAGAAAGATTAAATCTACAAGATACATGACTACTTTGGACTTAACGTCTGGCTACTATCAAATAGCTATGAGACCCGAAGACGTACATAAAACCGCGTTTATAACAAAATCGGGCACTTATGCATTTTTACGCATGCACTTTGGGTTGTGTTGGGCCCCATCAACATTCGAGAGAGCTATGGACATTGTTCTAAAGCCTGTCCTAGGAAAATCGACTTTAATCTATCTAGATGATATAATTCTAACGAGTAGTACGTTGGAACAACATATAAAAGATCTAGAAGAAGATTTTAAATTATTAAAAGAGGCCGGTCTTACAATTAACGCCCCAAAATGCAAGTTCGCAACTAAAGAACTTAAATATCTGGGTTATAAAATTTCGCAAAAGGGTATAGAAACTCAAGATTCAAAAATAAAAGCAATCAAAAATTTCTCACCTCCCAACACCGCCAAGAAACTTTCTTCTTTCCTTGGGTTATGTTCTTATTATCGGCCATTCATAAAAGATTTTGCTAATATTGTTGAACACTTGTTAGTAATTAAAAGAAAGAAAAGTAAATTCACGTGGACAGCAGAAGCAAATACCGCATTTGAAAGGTTAAAAGAAGCGCTTATCAATGCCCCTGTTTTGAAATTCCCGGAGGGGTACGAAAACCTGGAAATTGCAGCTGATGCGTCGGACTATGCTGTGGGTGCGGTTCTTATGCAAAATGGCCATCCTTTGGCATTTTTTAGTAAAACGTTGAATCATACACAAAGGAATTATACAGCTACAGAGAGAGAAACATTAGCCGTATTAATGGCTGTACACAAATTTCGAGTTTATTTCGGCAAAGCGCCAGTAACTGTCTTTTCGAATCCTGCGGCTGTTGGTAGACTTTACTCGGGGAAAAACCTAACGCCCAGGTTAATAAGATGGGCTTTAAAATCCAAGAATATAATCTCATAATCAAATATAAACCGGGTAAGGAAAACAATGTAGCTGACGCACTTTCTCGTATAAAACTGGACGATGAAGGCAATGAACTTAAATGCGTTGTGTTGACTTCAAAAATTTTAGATTCTAGAGATACAATTATTGCTGAATTGAAAGCTGATCCTGAATTTGGAAGTATCTATGCGTATTTGAAAGACCCCGAAAGCTTTGAACACACAGATATTGATGCGATAAGAAATAGACATGCGACATGCGACGGAGGACGTGGGCACCATCCCTCTACCAATACGGTTAATCGGTATAGCGCCACGTCCACCTTTATCTAGATAACCATACGTGTTCATTGGGCAAATATACTAATATATAAACATACATACAAATTTGGTACTTCATACAGTGGCGTTAAAGCTAATTAATGTTAGACACTGGATAATACATTGCCATGTTACAACGTGTATGCAAAAGCATGGATACGATAGCATATATACATAATGTGTGTACTCATATGTTGAGTACACTATGACCCTTTGAAGCATTATCATTAGATTACAGAAGACATGTACATACTGAAATATTAGGTGCACAATTTTATGCTGGAATAAGTAATTAGTACAGTGAATTAAAAGTTAGACCCTAGATTAGTACTGTGTAGTACAGTGTCTTTGGTGCAATTAATTTTAGAGTGGGGCTCTAGTTAGTTCTTTGCGATACGGTGCCGTGTTACAGGATAAAATGTGCAGATGCATAGTTACATTATCATATATACAGAACATAAATTCATATACATATATACAGACACATTAGGTACATGATTATTCAGTGCGTAATAGATGTATATTAACTATACATTGCCAAGATATGTGATAACACTAGTAGATACATGGGTAATATTACATATAAACAAGGACATACACAGTTAGATATAGACAAAAGCGTATATACGCTTATATTTTGGTACACAATAGTCATTGGTGACATAAACATTTCGTACTTACTTCATATACTGAAACTCTAGATCCATAAAATAATGTTATAACTAGTAATAGGTGCTTATTTAATTTCATAATAGGACACTATGTTGATATTTTGCCTTACTGTGTCACGTTACGTAGAAATGTATGCGGGTGCATGGGTACAGCTTCCTATTTACAATGCTATACTGTTTTCCTATTTACAATGCTATACCTATTTACAATGCTTATATCATTCGATTTCATAATCAATAGGTACATGGCACATTTATATACATGAGCAGATGGTACATTGTAGAGTGCCGTTGAGGATAATTGATGCAATTAATTTTATAGTATTTTAAAAATAATGCATTTATACGCAATTATAGGGTGCATAATTGTCATTGGGTACATATACAATAGGCGCATAATACATATACATATTCATATATTAGTTTCTTAATACAATGCTAGGGCAAGTAATTGGTGCTGTTATTTTTACACGTTACATGATGCTGTAGGCGATTGGATGGATAAACTGATATATATACTAATATACACATACACAACTTTTAGGCACATAATAATTACTAGATTCTCAGACATTAGGTACATGGTATACATATACATATATAAACAGATGGTTCATAATACAGTGCTATGGCAAATAATAAATGCAGTTAATTTTATAGTAAAATTCTAGTTTAACACTATGCGAAACGGCTTCATGTTACACAGTGTTAAATACTGACGCATGAATACAGTAATATTTCTACTTGTTAATACTATATATATAAAAATATACAAATATTTTTAGGTGCATACTTAACATAGGATACATAATTATTAGATGCACTATGCATATACGTACATAATACATAAGATAGTACAATGCTGGAACAATTCATTGGTGCTGTTAGTTTTAGTGTAAGATCCTAGTTTAACGCTATGTGGTACAGTGCCATACTACAGGATGATATGCGCGGAGCCATGGATGCAGTTATATACATACTAAAACACGTATACACAATTATTAGGCACGCAGTAATCATTGGATTTATAAGCATTATATACATGGTACATATACAGACGATACATAATATATAAACAAATATATATATAATAATAATGCTATAGAAGTTAGTTAATGCAATGGGGGTTTTTAGAATTAAGACTTTAGATTAACACTATGCGGTAAAGTGTCATGTTGCGTGATGTTATATTCTTATGCATGGTTACATTATCATATATACGAGGATATATATACATATTATTAGGCACATAGTAATCATTATGCTCACAATCTTAATGCACATAGTGCCTTAGTCTCGTGGACTTGAAAGTACGTAATAAGGTTCAAATGGTGCTATTAATTTGATGATGCTAAATAATATTAATACAATAATACAGAAATGATTAATACAGTTAATGATCAATACAGTAACATTTATACTAGAACATATATATACAAGTACAAGGCGCATAATTACATTGAGTATAGAAGCATTGGGTGCATTATACATATACATGCATAAAACATAACTACATGGTGATGGTACTTAAGATACATTTATAAACAGGTACAGATGGTCCTTATTTACACATTGCGGTACAGATAATAGACATAATTCGTTTGGTTGGCATAATGCAAATTTATTAAATAGTTTATTCTTGCTATATTACTAGGAGTGTTGGACACTCCTTACGATAATTCACAGTTATTTTGTGGTGCTGGTAGTTGGTGCTAGACACTGAATTACTATTCGTCTATATGGCTAAGTATGGCACAGGTCTGTGTTAAGATCGGCCAGTTTATCCATTGAAAGCCCTATTTTTCTAATCAAGTGCCTCTGTTTTATCAAAAACTTACAGAAAGCTTGTCGATTGGTCGACGGAAGGTTGATGTGTAGCCCTTCTGTAAGGGGACAGGAAGTTAGATAATGCTCCGGAGAGCCAGTCTGTCCACAGGCGCACTGGCTAGTGTTACTTATCCCGCGTTTGTTAAAGTACTCGAGAAATGGTCCGTGACACGTAATGTATCTTACCAATTGCATGTTTGCAAAATTTTTGGTAGTGTCCACGTAGCTGACATGGTAACAAGTCCGTCGCCCGGTATCGCTGTTATCCCATGTCTGCTGCCATTTCCCGATTGCCTTTAAGCGCAATGTTCTTTTCAGGTAAGACACTGGCCATGGGATGTTGATTTGTTGAGATGTTGCTCCTGTGGCAGCTTCTTTGGCTAGATGGTCAGCCAACTCATTGCCGTGGTGGCCGGCATGCGCTTTGATCCATTCAAGTCTTGTATGGAGTTGGGAATTTTTTCGCAAATCTTCCTGTATTCCCTGAATAATATCGGAGGGGTGGTCAGGGTTTCCTATTGCGTATAGCGAAGAAAGACTGTCTGTCTTTATTGTAGCGTTGCGCGAGTGGTGGGATTGCAGGTAGCGGATTGCTTGCGCAATTGCCACTGCTTCTCCCTGAAAAACGCTATTAAATTGCCTTATTTGACCCTTCCATTGACCACATAGACACTTCCCACGTTTTCGTCTATCTTCGACCCGTAAGTGAAGATAGTAATCTGTGCTGGACGGTGGGCCGTAGTTGGATTGGTAATTATGCTTATTCCGGTGCCTTTGGCTGCTGGATGGATTTTCAGAGGGCAGCATTTAGCTTCATAGTCCTCTGGATTAAAATATTCTTCCTCAAAGGTGACAGGTCTTTTAAGCTGCAGGACGATTTGTCTTGCTGCCTCCTCTTCGACACGGATGTGTAGGGGAAGAAGGCCAGCCAGCACGTTGATCGCGTCTGAAGACGTCGTGCGGTAGGCTCTAGTGATACCCAGTGCAACAGGTCTTTGAATGGTAGAAAGGTGTTTAATTTTCCTGCTTTGCATTGGGTGAGCCCATACTGCTGCTGCATAAGTGACTATCTTTTCCACCACTGTGGTGAAGAAGACCTTCTGAATATGAGGATTGAGGCCCCATATGTGGCCATGAAATAATCGCATTTGCTTCGCTATTGTCACTGTTCTAATTTTGATGTCCTGGATGTGTGGTATCCAGGTCATCTTGTGGTCGAACGTAAGGCCCAGATATTTTAGTTGATTGACTATTTGTATCCTCTGATTGTTGATCTTAATGGTTGGTCTTCTTGAAAGAGAACCTCCCTTTTTAGGTATTAATAACACTTTGGATTTGTGCTCTGCAATTTTCAGTTTAAGGTTGTCACATAGGGCATAGAATTGTTGGCACACTTCGTTACAGTGAGTCTCTAATTCTCTTCGGGTTCGACCTTTCACTATTAGCGCTGCATCGTCTGCGTAGGCGTAGATCTTTGTGTGCGCTGGCCATGTAGCTGTTAAAACTTCGTTGAAAGTTAGATTCCACAGGCGTGGACCAGCGCACGACCCTTGTGGACAGCCTCTCGTCTGCTCCTGTTCTATTATGCCTGAGTTGTGAACTGCTAGTAGTCTTCTATCCTGTAGATAGTTGCTTAGCATCTTATACAGGTTGCTCGGACATTTTGCCTTCCGCAGAGCCTGTTTGATAGCCGGCTACCATAATGTATCAAAAGCGTTTTTGAGATCTATGCTTATCATGACAGTATGGTGGCCGCTATGTCGATTCTCTAAAATTGCTTCTCTAATGTCGAAGAGTAGGTGGACTGTAGAAGTGCCCGTCCTAAACCCGTATTGTCTCAGACTTAAGAATCCTTGCGTGTGTAAATGGTACCGTAGCCTGTTCATGATAATCCTTTCTAGTACCTTACCCATTACCGATAAGAGACAGATAGGACGAAAGGATGTGGCCTCGGCTGGGTTCCGGTACTTTTTCAGAAATAAAATAACTTGCCCTATCTTGTATGGTTTTGGGAATATACCTGCTGACAGAAGCTTGTTGAAATAGTCAACAAAGAATATAGAGTGAGTTTTGATCGTTGCTTTGGTGATAGCATAGTCCCTCCCACCGGGCCCAGGGCTTTCTTGCGCGGCAGAGTTGCAAGAACTTTTTGAAGTTCATTAATTGTAATATCCGGGTCTGTTGGGGTGTCCAGTGTGGTTGTTACTGTCCTGAGAAGAGCTTGTTCTGTTGTGTCCTGCTGTACATCCTCTTTGCAGAAAACTGCGTTTAGGAGCGTACGTAGGCTGTCTACCGTGTACTCCTGACTGTTGGTGATTGAGAGAAGGATCTGTAGCTGCGAAGGTTTAAAAATTTTACCGGTAGCTATTTTGTGGTGAATACCATACGTCTTTTTTGCTTGGGTGCAGAATTTCCTCCAGGAAGTAATCTTAGCCTGAATAATCATCTTTTTGTACCGCGCCCGCTCCCGTTGAAATATGGTGAGGGTGTTGGACTATCTCCAACCGTCTTTCGCTTTTGAGTTTTCTTCGCAGTGCTCTGCACTTTCGTTGCTGTATTCTGAGCGCACTCGACCACCAGTGAATGCCTTGGAGTCTCTTAGATTTTCTAAGAGGGAGATTTTTATTCCATTTGTCTTGCATTGTTTCTTGTAATGTTACGGAGAAGTCTTCTAAGTCTGCTGACGTGTTAGCTAGTTGGAGCGAAGGTTCGAGGCGCATTAGCTGCACTTTAATTTTCTTCGTAAATGTTGTTAATTTTCGGCCAGGAAGGTTATAGCGTTTGATCATGGACACGGAGGTGGTCTGCGATATAGAGAAGGTAATGAACTTGTGATCACTGAGGCTCTCTTCCTCTTCGACTTTCCAGTCCTGCAAAAGAGGTGCTACGTGCAGAGTGGTCAGGGTGAGGTCTGGCCATCCCTGCGCAAAGACCCTGTCGAAGGATGGTGGTGCATCTGCTGTATTCTGGACTATTAGATTACTTGAGGATATGAAGTCCTCTAGTTCTCTCCCTTTCGGGTCTGTAGTTCGATATCCCCAGGCCGTATTATGTGAATTGTAATCGCCTGCGAAGATCATATTTGGGATTTTAAATCGATGTATGACACTTTGGATGAATCTTGTCGTCGGGCCAATATCCGCTGTTGGAGGAGAATAGATCGACGCTAAGATAACAGAGAAGGAATGTACTTCTACGAGCACTGCTACATGATCTTGATCGAGTGAGATAGATGGAGACCACTCTGGATTACAGCTTATTATTATAGCTCTTGGTGGATGGTCGTGATTGGAAATTTGAAATACTGTCCATTGCAATGGAAAACTTGCTGCCGCGCCATCGCGGGTATATGGCTCTTGACCTATGATAAAGTCTATTTTATTATCAATTGCGAATTGAACTGTGTGAGCGACCGCAGCCCTGGCTCGCTGCATATTGATTTGTAAAAATCTGATGGGTTCTTCGTTTGAGTTAAACACTGTATTTATCTGAAAGTTTTACGCTTGTTGACTTTCGCAATTGCGTGGTGTGTTGTTATTAATATTGGGTGATGCTGCGGATGTAGGCAGCTGCTCGCTGGTATTCTGCGCATTCAGTTGCGTAGGCTGGGTGCCTACAGTCGTGCATGGTTCCATGTCTATCGTTTGCATCACAGCAGTTAATACATTCTGGTAGTTCTGCTTTGCAGTTTTTGACATTGTGCGGTCCGGCGCAGTAGGCACAGAAGTTCTTGCATGTGCATTTATTCTGGGTATGTCCGAGCTGCTGGCACTTGTAGCAGCGACGGATGCCCAGGTATTCTGTGATTGCGTGTGCGTGCTGGCCTGTGAAAATTCGTCTTGCCCTAAGAACTACCGAAAGGATGGACGGTTGGCACTCCAAAACCCATTTGACTCGCTTTGGGTTCCGTTCTCGGAGTCTGAAGAGCGCTTTGATGCCTGTGGATGGGATTTCTGCTGTTGCAGCGATTTCCCCGATGAGTTCCTCGGGCATGATGTTGTCCGGGACGCTATGAACTGTGCAGCGTGGCTTTCTTCTTTGCCGTCTTTGCAGATCAATCTCAAGGTTAGCATTTTGTAATTTCTCTTCTAATTGATCTATGTCTTTAGTTGATTTGCAAAAGACCTCTAACTCTCCTTTCGATGTTGAGGAGATATGCTCCACCGCAATTTGTAGGCTGCTAATCGGGGCTTTTTCTTGGAGCTCCTTCCTGAGTTGTGCTTTTCTCTTCTTACCAGTAGGCTTTATTATTAAACTAGGCCTCTGTATTAGTTTCACTACTTCTGCAAAAGAGCGTGGGGGTGGCTCCTGTATAACTGTTGATGTTGCTGCGTAAGAAACTGATGCACTCAGTGCAGGAAGATCGCTCGAGGTTGTAGAAATCTGTGCGCGTACTGCTTCGCAACAGACGAAGGTGGATGTGTTGACCCCAATTTCAATTGTCTTAGGCTTCAGTGTGTATTCGGGCCTTCTAGAACTAGCCCTTGTAGAACTTCTAACGACTTTTGTATGCGTATCTTTACGTCGTTTGGCAAGAGGTACTTGTTCCTTCTGCATGTCGCCGAGGCCTGTCTGATATCTTCTGCTAATGCTACGATTTTCTCTGCGTGCGTCCGATCTGAAGAAAGGAAGGCAAAAGCGTTTAGTATGCCATTGATAGGGGTATGGTCTTCTTCAGTCGGTACAGCAGATTTTCGTCGCATGGCAAGGAGCACTATTCAATATTGCAACACTATTCAAAATTGATGTCACACAACACTGATTCTTAACATTCACGAATATGATAGAGAGGTATGCCATTGTGTTTGAAAATGCAGTTGATTGCACAGTTCAGTAATACAGGGAATATTATCAAGATAGCAGTACTGAACAAAAAAAAATAATAATAGTTCAAAGTTCGGTACAGGGTATTACTGCATTAAAGTTCAGTCAGTGTCACAGATAGAACTAACTCATTTCAGTGAGAAATATGTTACACTGTGGACTATTAAAAGCCTAGTGTAAAAGCTGTCACAGTAAATAAAGAACTTGTTGCTTTGATGCAGGTTCTAATGTATGTGTGGCATACACTATATTAAAATAACACTATCACTATAGCAGTACAGATAACAAAGTGACACTATAATTAGAGTAGGCTGTGAGTAAGTACAATTTAAACAGTAAGCCTAGTAAGAAAGTCACACCTGGGGATGTCAGTGTATTATACCTTGCACTAACCACAAAATGTTCTGAAGTGTAGTTTGAGATTGTTAATATACGGGCCTACTGCTCCCTGTTTATCTCAGAATGCAAGAAAGATGAGGTAGTTTTACCTCAGTAGATTAATATTACAGTTAGTAGTATACAAGGATTATTCATTGACCATCTAGTAAAAGAACCGTGGTTGGAGAAATTCCTCTAAGTCCACTATGTGTCGGGAAAACTAAGAAAGAAGAGGGATGGACACTGAGAACAGATGAAAGAAACAAATTAGAAAGGGGGGCAAAAAAGAGGGGGTCGAAGAGAATAGTAGATGAAATTGTTAATAAGGGAGAAGAAGTGAAGTCAAACTGTGGTGGAGTGGAAACTTTGGGTTAAATAGTTACTGAGTAATAAGAGAAAAAAAAAGAGGGTTAAAATCAAAAGGGGAGAAAGAAGGGTCGTAGAGAAAAGTGAGAGGTAAAATCGGAGAGGTAATAAGGAGGGAAGACAAACGAAGGTGGAATGGATGCTCTAGGTGGTGTGTCTGCTGAGTTATTAGAGAAATAAAAAGTGGGGGTTGTGAATTAAAAGGGGGAAAGAAGAAGGGTAGGGGCTTATAACTTCTTAACTATAAGTAAGGTGTCTACAAAAAGGGAATTTTGTGTAGAGAGTGAATAAAAAGAAAAGAACGTGTTAGAATGCTACAGGGAAGAGCTGCAAGAGAAATAAAACGTAATTAAATACAATTAAACGTAATTAAAATAGGAATAGCACTGAAACTAATGGAGTTAGAGAAGAGGGGGAACTGGGGATGTCAATAGGAAGGAAAGGGGAACCTGTGTATGTAATTTTGTAAGGCTGGCTTGGGTTTAAAAAATTGGGGGGGCTTAGCGTATGATTAGTCTAAAAAGTGTTCCTGTGTGTGGGATACTTATCCCTAAAATTTTCCTTTATAATTCTGGTATGAGACTTAGAAAAATTTCTCCGTTGAACAAAAATGCACTAGTGAACACATTTTGCAGGGTAATAAAACCATTAAAAAAGCACAATAATTGCAAATAAACACATAATATGTTTAAAAAATAAATACAGCATGAGGAAAAAAAATCAAATAGAGCTAAATTATAGTTTTAGATCATAAATTAATATGCCTTTAAAACGTTGTATAACACAATACTATCACAGAATACTAAAAATATGGGCAAAATAGCTAAGTACAAATTATAAACAAACACACGTGGTGAATAAAACTCATATATCCCACATTGGAAAATTATTTAAAAATAATTTGATAGCTATCGGAGACCTAAATTACCATTAGTGCTTTGTACTATAAGTATAAAGTTATGAAGAAAATACTATTATTGACACATATGTATTCAGTTTTTAATAATAGCCCTTTGAAAGACTACCAGCTCTTGTGAAAACCCGGTTGTGTAAGTCCCGGTTATGCAAATCGGAACCAGAGGCTATTGCAAATTTAAAAATTAATTTTTAATAATTTAATTAAAAGTGATATCAAAAATCTGGTTCGATAAGTCTTCCAGATCAGACTTAATGTAACTAAATAAAAAAAATTTAAGTTTCTAGGATAATAATAAAATTTTGACATAATGTATAGAAATAGGCTGTATAAAAAAGCAGTTACATAGAACAGAACCAGCTGCCTCTATACTATTGAATGAACAGAACTTACAGCATTAAATTCACATATAAATGATATTAAAACTGAATACGCTCTTACTACTAACAACAATTGAGCATTATCAAGAATTTGAAGTAGGATTAAATAATAAGATTTAGTTATATTCAGTAATCAAGACCACAGAATCAAAAGTTAAAATACAAAGTGCCTGTTACTAGGCTCACATATAAATGATATTAAAACTGAATACGCTCTTACTACTAACAACAATTGAGCATTATCAAGAATTTGAAGTAGGATTAAATAATAAGATTTAGTTATATTCAGTAATCAAGACCACAGAATCAAAAGTTAAAATACAAAGTGCCTGTTACTAGGCTCTATCGAACTGTGCATACCACCTTAGTCAAGGTCGAGTTGTTGTTGTTGACAGTATGGCTGAAGCAAAATGAAGCTGGTCAGTTATTCAATGTTACTCAATTTTTTTTTCACAGCTCAATAGATAGAATGTAAGAAGCCTACCTTGGCAGTGATAAGACGAACATGGTAATCAAATGTAATCCTGGGTAATGAATTTTAAACACTTTTATCAATGATTTCTTGGACTTAGAATAAATTTCGTAAGGTTAACACATTACACAACACTGTTGACACACACAGAAGAGACGCTACGAAGGCAAGAACAATGGACGAAGAACAAAAACACTAATTTCACAAAAAACACTAGACGCGCAAACACATAACTTATATCAAAAAGCTCCTCCAACACTCACTCAACTTAAAAACAACTTTTCTATCACTTGTAATTAAAATTTCCGCTAATTACAGGGAATAATTGCGGAGCGCTTTCAGACACGTCTTACTCCATCGGCGGACTTTGGACTAAACGATAAAAAATAGAGCAGAAAACTATGAAATAATAGATAATTTATTATTTTATACGAAAACAACAAACGAAAATCTCGAATACAAACCAGTCATCCCAGCCTCGCTTCGATTAAGCATTTTGAAGTAATTACACGACGCGAAAACAGCGGGTCATTTAGGGGTGAGAAAGACTTTAAAAAGGGTACGCGAGGCGGTATATTTCCCGCAATTACACAAAATAGTAACTGCGTATGTCAGGTTCTGCAGTAAAGGTCAGTTAATAAATGATATTAATTACAGCCCGGCCGGTATATTCGCGCTACATTTCCGAATGAAATTTTAGTCATATATCTTCTTGGTCCTTTCCCCCAGAGTGAGTCAAATAAAAATCGTTTTCTTTTAGTAATTGTATCAGGTTCAATGTTTCTTCTAACCTTCTTCGGAAACATACAATGACCTGACTAGAACAGAGAGCTTACTAAAGCTATGTTCACTAATTGTAGTAAGTAGACAGGATACAGACGAAGGGTATACAAAACCCTTTATTTCTTTCTTTATATACAATGACTTCCGTACTTCGGAATACAATGACCCTCCACTCGGGGTCTAACTTAAAAGATATCAAAATAAAACTAAACTCTAATTAAACTTTAGAATAAGATTGGCCTTATAATAACAGAAAGCGTATGTAGCACAGAGACTGTGAACACTACAATACGTTTAATTTATCAAGAGGATTAAAACCTCTGGCCTGGAAGGCAAAGTAGCAACTGCGTAACTTCTAAGGTAAGCGGCCTGCTTCGAACTCACGGCTTCCTCTCTTTTGCTTGGCAAAAAGGCCACACTTAAATACTTGGCGTTCGCCAGACAACTTTGCATAAACTCCTTCACGCTTATAATTCTGGCCGGAAGTAGAAATTAAGAAGTGATAGTAAAGATTTAAAATAAAATAAACGTTAGTAAAACTTAAGATCCTTACATACTTCCCGCCAGAGTTAATTAGTTTGAAACTGAGGTCTAAAACGACCTTGTTGAAAACTTTTAGCTCTAGAAACTAACGCGAGGCCAACCTTTAACAATCATAACTTAGCTAGAAACTAGAAAATTTTAAAAGAAAGAAATTTGTTACAATAGCAGCTCCCGGAATATACAACAATCTTTTTTTCTTTTTCATCTGTACTGCATCAAAACAGGAGCTTTATTCAATTCTGGTTCCTTCCAGAGATCTGGAAGGAAAACTAGTTTAATGAAATGTTACAGAATGACATTGTAAATAACATATAGAATATACTTTTCTTAACATTCTTATTTCATTCATGACTATTTTAATTATCTCTCCCCGTGCTCTCTGACATGTGTTGTAAAAACACCAAACACGAATGTGTTTCTGTCTATGTGTTCAACACTTCCTCCTACAATCAAAACACTAACGTGTTAAAATTCAACATACGAGACCTCTTAACACACCCTAATTTCAACTCTAGACCCTGAGGTACTATTCTGAAAGTGGCTAACTCTAAAGTGTAGCGTCAGAGAGCCTAACTACATCATTCAACCTTTAACACATATTCACCATGATTTAATCTTTACAGTCACACGAATAACAAATTTTTTTAACATTACTTTCACTTTTACCATATCACGGTATTTCTAAACATTCAAAATAACAGTTCACATGTATACAAGAACATATCAAGATGCCGTTAATTTTACACATTTGAAAACATACATTAGTAGTACATTGTTAAATTCTATTCTTTTCAAAGCAAGTGCCAATTCTTTTTACATTGAAATAATACTACATTTCAAAAAGTCTTTCAGACTAAAACGTCTTTCTTGTTAGAATGTTTTAAATAAAATTTATACAATAACTTTTTACAATATTTAAGTCTTTATACAACGCTATTATACATCAACTTTAGTTTTACGCGCGAGTAATTGAAAAACATAATAAGAAAATCGGTCACAACTCATTTCTCGCCCTTTTGGCGATAAAGGTAGACCTCGCATGAGGTAAAACTTCTTGAAATCTGCCACTTGCAGTAAGAATGAAAGATTAACTTAAGTTTGTAAAGTAACATAAAATTTTACTTATCTTTGTAATATTCAGACATCCTTTTCTGGGCCCAGTCTTTAAAGGTGCTGCAGACCGTAGCTTGGTTGATCCTCCTTCTTGTACGGGCTCGCCCTTCAGTGCTTTCCTCTGGAAGCTTCCGTTTTTCACCACTGCGGCCACCCTTGAACATCTTCCTTCTGTCCTCTGCTTGTGGTCTTGGCCGTTTGAAGGCAGCTGGTCTTGGTGGAACCGGGAAACTTCTGTCGTGATCCTGCTTGGACCTCGTTGTTGGCCGTTCAAATTTTTCTTGTACTTTTTCCTCCGCCGCTGATGGCCCTTCCGCAGTTCGGCGACTTTTGCTGCGGAGAGTTCTGTCGGATGAGTCAATCTTCCGTTTCACAGCCGGGTTATAGTTGCCGTCCTTTCTCCCGGTCTTTTCCACATACGTCGTCCTTCTCCCTTCTTCATTCTGGGGGTGTTCGTGAACTCTGTTTTTTGGACGGTGGAACGGATTCTTTTTCTTTGTACCTTCAATTTTTCCGCGGGGCAATTTTCTTTTCACTTGCTTCTGTCTCTCATTGGCTTGCCCTTGTACTTGTCGTTTTCCCACCTCTGGAACTTGTACCTGCGGTGTCTGCCGTACCGGATCCTGCAAAAGATCTGAAAAGATTTGCATTTTATTACGGTCATAGAATGGTTTTATCTGGTCAATGTTTGCGGAACAGGTTTCACCATTTCTTGCCTTTAACACTACAACAGCGTGAGTTATTTTTTCTATAATATATGGTCCTTCAAAGCGTGGAAAAAATTTGGCAGTTTTATCTTCTGGTGCTGAAGAAAGTGAATGCTTAATTTTTAGTACTTCATCCCCTACTTTATAAGTTACTCCCCGTCGTTTCAAGTCATAATACAATTTTTGTTTTCTTTGTGCTACTTCCGTATTCTTTTTTGCTTCTTTTATTAGTTTTTCTATATCACCCATTTTAAATTCTGGGGCTCTTTGTTGCACATAAAATAGTTTATCTAACGGTGTTATAACCTTTCTGCCTAGAAATAACTCAGCAGGAGTTTTGCCCGTTGTATCATGTTTTGCGGTCCTAAGGGCGAAAGCAAATTCATTGACATAGTTATCCCAGCTTTTATGAAAATTTTTAACATAACTACGGATAATTTTCACTATATTTCTGTTGACCCGTTCCGCTATATTTGATTGCGGCCGATACGGGACCATTTTTAAATGACGTATGCCCAGTTTTTGGCACATGTCTTCAAATATATTACTTACAAATTGAGGACCATTATCCGATATAACTTTTAGGGGCGCCCCGTATTTTAAAATATATTTATTTAAAATAGAATCGGTAACTAATTTCGCGGAGGCTCGTTTTAAGGGAACAATTTCGGTCCATTTACTAAAATGATCAACTATAACAAGGAGATAGCGACTTTTGTTTAACTGACTTTTTGGGAAAGGGCCCAATAAATCGATGCCGATTATTTCATTTGGAAATTCGGATTTAATACTATTTAGAAACCCGGCCGGGCGGAAATTAATATAATTAACGGCTTGACATGTTGGACAGGACTGGACATACGCCCTTGTTAACTTTTGCAGTTCAGGAAAGTAGACTGCCTCGCGTACGCGTTGAGTAGTTTTTCGAATACCAGCATGAGAAGCTAAAGGGCTGTCATGGAGCTCTTGCAGGATATTTAATCTAAGACTAGCTGGGATAACAGGTCGAAATTCGTTGTTGGAATTCGTAGTTTTTGTGTAGAATAATAGACCATCTATTAGTTCGTAATGGGCCGCCCTATTTCTTATCGCCACAATATCTTGGTGGCTAAAATTTTCAGGATCCTTCAAATACTCATAAATACTTCCAAACTCAGGATCCTTACCCAGTTCGGTTATTACAGTTTCTCGGGAATTTATTGTACACGCTGTCAGCATTGCAACTTTTACGGTATTACCTTGTTCGTCTAATTTAATTCGTGACAGGGCATCTGCTACGATATTTTCCTTTCCGGGGGTATGCTTGATTACCAGATTATATTCTTGCAGCTTGAGTGCCCATCTTATTAACCTTGGGGATAAATTTTTCCCAGAGTACAATCTAGTTACCGCCGCATGATCAGAATATACTGTTATCGGCGCCTTTCCAAAATAGACTCGGAACTTTTGCACTGCTAACAGAACTGCAAGTGCCTCTCTCTCGGTCGCGGAATAGTTTCTTTGTGTTTGATTTAAAGTTCGGCTAAAAAATGCTACTGGCTGCTGATTTTGCGAAAGTACCGCTCCTACCGCATAATCCGAAGCATCCGCTGAAATTTCTAAATTTTCATCCTTTTCAGGAAATTTCAACACAGGGGCTTGCGTTAATGCTTGTTTTAATTTTTCGAAAGCACTATTGGCTTCGGCCGTCCACGAGAATCTTGCCTTTTTCCTTTTTAATTTTAACAATGGCTCAGCGATAGCCGCAAAATCTTTTATAAAGGACCTATAATATGAACAAAGTCCTAGAAAAGAAGAGAGCTTCTTTGCCGTGTTTGGAGTCGGATACTTTTGTACAGCGATTATTTTTGATTCATCTGTCTCGATCCCTTTTTGCGATATTTTGTAACCTAAATATTTTAATTCAGGGGCTGCAAATTTGCATTTTTCGACATTAACTTTTAGACCGGCCTCATTTAATAAAGAAAACACCTGTCTTAAATCCTGTACATGTTGGTCTAGATTATCACTAGTAATAATGATATCGTCTAAATAGATAAATGTGGACTTTCCGAGAACAGGTCTTAACACAATGTCCATGCATCGCTGAAATGTTGCTGGGGCGCCTGAAAGGCCAAACGGCATTCGCAAAAATGCATAAGTGCCAGACTTGGTTATAAAAGCAGTCTTAGGCACGTCCTCAGGCCTGATCCCTATTTGAAAATAACCATTCGTTAAGTCTAAAGTTGTCATAAATTTGGTTGATTTTATGTTCCTTAAAATTTCTTCTATAATCGGTAAGGGATATACCGGATATTTCGTTATGGAATTTAATTTACGGTAATCAATAGCGAATCTCCACCTTTTTGGATGCTCCAAAGGATAATCATTATTTTTCTTACATAAAACCACCGGACTAGCATAACTACTTGAGATAGGCGTTACGATCTTTTTACGTAGCATATCGGTAATATGCCATTCTATAATTTTTTCCTTATTCTTATCATACCGGTATGGTTTTTGACGAACCGGCAATGCATCTCCGGTGTCAATACTATGGTTAGTAACCTGGGTAAATCCTGGAATATCACTAAATAAGGAAGCAAATTCACTTACCACTTGTCGGATTCTATCTTGCTCGTCATTAGGCAGGTGGTCGAGATTTACCCTTGGCGGTTCAACCTTTTCTACACGCACTGGTTTCATCGTCAGCTTAAGAGACGCTTCATTAAAATCCAGTGTAGCTTGTGCGTCTGAAAGAAAGTCTATTCCTAGTATTAAGTGTGCTTGCAAATTCTTTACTATAAAAAACATCACCTTTACTTGTTCGTCCTTGATACGGATGTACAAAGGTACTTTACCTACGCACTTACATTGTTCTCCTTGCGCCGCTAATACTGTTGTATTATCCGCATTATATATGCGGTATTTGCGAAAATATTTTCTAAAAAAGACTTCTGCCACACAGGAACACTGCGCGCCGGTATCCAGGAGTGCGGTGGCCGGGATATTATTTACCAAGACTTCAATCTTCGGAAGAGTTAAATTTTTCACCATTACTGTATTTAACTTGTAGGAAGAGGGGTTTTCGTGGCCTTCGGATTTCCGCACCCTCTCGTCAGCAGAAATCCGTTTTAGTTTAAATTATTTTTTCTTTCGGTGCTTTCCTTCTTTCTCCACTGGCCTTGAGACTTTTTTCCTGGGTTGCTATTGAACTGTCGACGTTCGCCGGCTGTTTTTGAATGCTCGGGTTTCCTTGCCCACTGATTCGCTTTTTCTCCGTAGCCATGTGCTTGAGTTTGCTGTAGTCTTGGCGTACCAAATTGGTTTCGCTGTTGATATTGGCGTCTTCTTTCGACGTCCGCCGTTCTTCTACTTTCAAACTGGATTGCTAGCTCAAATAATTTTTCCAGTGTAGTCGGATTTCTCAATTCAATAAAGTCTTGCACTTGGGGTAGTAACCTCGGCAAAATCACTTGAATTATTTCAGGATCCGGACGGTTTCCATATAAGAGCTTGAAAACGTGATTTTTTCTTAAAATAAACCTGGAGATGTTTTCCATTCTTTGTTGATATATACTGAAAAGTTCTGTTTCTAATTTCGCACGATCCCTTACAACAGGGAAGGCTTTTAGTAGGGCAGTCTTGAAATTTTCGTAGGTATAGGTGGGACTTCCTGCTTGACCCAAGAGACTTCTGCCGATACATTTGAACCAGTTAAGCGCTTGGCCCCTCAAAGCGCTGGTAGCTAAGGTAACTTTTTGAAACTCGTGCACGGGGTAGAGCATGAAGTGGTCATCCAATTTTTCCAAAAAACTGGTTACCTGTGAGTTTCCATTAAACGTTGCTTCTGGTTTCATCGAAGCGCGCATGGTCTGGACAATATACCCAAATCCTTCCAGGGCGGCAGATGGCATTTCTGGATTCTGAGCTGTTTCTGCAGGCAGCACAGGTTCTTCTTGAAACTCGGCCATGGTTATTCTTCGTCGGGCGCCACTATCAGGTTCAATGTTTCTTCTAACCTTCTTCGGAAACATACAATAACCTGACTAGAACAGAGAGCTTACTAAAGCTATGTTCACTAATTGTAGTAAGTAGACAGGATACAGACGAAGGGTATACAAAACCCTTTATTTCTTTCTTTATATACAATGACTTCCGTACTTCGGAATACAATGACCCTCCACTCGGGGTCTAACTTAAAAGATATCAAAATAAAACTAAACTCTAATTAAACTTTAGAATAAGATTGGCCTTATAATAACAGAAAGCGTATGTAGCACAGAGACTGTGAACACTACAATACGTTTAATTTATCAAGAGGATTAAAACCTCTGGCCTGGAAGGCAAAAGTAGCAACTGCGTAACTTCTAAGGTAAGCGGCCTGCTTCGAACTCACGGCTTCCTCTCTTTTGCTTGGCAAAAAGGCCACACTTAAATACTTGGCGTTCGCCAGACAACTTTGCATAAACTCCTTCACGCTTATAATTCTGGCCGGAAGTAGAAAATAAGAAGTGATAGTAAAGATTTAAAATAAAATAAACGTTAGTAAAACTTAAGATCCTTACAATTGTAGATCATTTTTCAAAACGGCCAGAAATTCTTCCACTTAAACGCACGTCAGCCAAAACAGTCGCAGATGCATTCTTACACAGATACATTTTAAAACACGGTGCACCGATAAAAGTCATTAGCGATAACGGTAAACAATTCGTTAGCCAAATATTTGAAAACATATGCACTGGACTTGGCATACGCCATATCAAAATGGTTCCGTATAGACCACAGGCAAACATAGCAGAAGGAGTTAATAAAAACATTGTAAAAATAATTCGAAGTTATGTTAGCACACATCACAAGCGCTGGGATGGCTACATAAATGTGTTAGCTTATGCTTTAAGAACGGCAAATCACGATACTACGGGAAAACCCCAGCAGAATTATTTTTAGGACGAAAGTTAATTACGCCATTAGATAAATTATTCTTTGTGCAACAAAGAGAGCAAGAATTTAAACAGAAAGATGTGCAAACACTTATTGACCAGGCGGTTAAAAGCTCGGATACGGGAAGAAATAGACAAAAGTTATACTATGATAGAAAACGCCGTGAAGCAGATTTTAAAGTTGGAGATAAAGTGTTGAAGCGGAAATTTTCTTTATCAAGTGCCCCAGACAATTTTAGTGCAAACTTAGCTCCAAAATTTGAAGGCCCCTATGTAATTCAGGAAATCGAGGGAGTCGAATTGTACCTTAAGAACGAGAGAGGGGAAATCTGTAAAGCAAGTGCCGACCAGGTGAAAAATATTATAATCAAAATGATTTTGAAATCCTTAAAAGTTTTTAGCAGGACTCAAGCGTAAAAGAAGTAGAAGGTCCAGAAGTAACGTCACCAGTTCCAAAACCCAAGAAGCAGAGAACTGAAGAGAAACCTAGCCCTTGTCATGCGACGGTACCGAAACGTCATGCGACGGTACCGAAAAGAAGAAATGAAAACGTCAGACTCCAGCATTTAAGAAATACAAGAATGCAAAGCCGCCGCGTAAAGACACTTTGGTAAAGAGGAAAACACCACTTACAACGTATCGCAGTAGAAATTCTACATCGAGGAGAACGCTTCCAGGGATAGAGAGTCAGGTGCAAACAAGGCCGCCGTTCCCGAGAACGAAAAGACAGCAGGAGGAACGAAAAGACCACCACCAACAGAAGAAATCCAAGCACGATTCCAGACCGGAGGATGCCAAGACCAGCCGTCCAGGCGCAAAACGGAAAAGGCAGCAACCCGACGACTACCACTCCAAGAGGCCAGCATGCAGAGGGCGTAAAAGAAGAGGCAACGTGGACGACACTAGAAGGACCCTAAGGAGACGACTGACGTCGATAAAATCTATAACGTGGGAGCAGTTCTGCCAGAAGAGGATGTCGGAGTTCCAATCATCGAAAACTCAAAGATAAGTTAAAATCTTCTATAAAATTTTGTTCTTTTGTTCCGAAATGTTATGCGTAAATACAAAGTTCTATGTTTTGACGGAAGTCAATGTGTCTCGGTTGAGATTTAGTTTTCTTTTACTTTATTTAGCTAAGGCAAAAGTATTATTTTCTTTAAGTATAAAATCTAGGAACAAGCAGTTTCTGCTGGTCGAAAGACTAATTCTGTTATGTTAAAGCCAAAATTTGGCCGAAGATAAAAATAACTTCGTATTCTTGTATTAATAACAACTTTAGTTTCAGTGCCTCCAGCTTGGCGAAGAATGAGTAAAGTAAAAATTTATTTTTCTCTTATTCATTTTATGGTAAATTGTAAAAATCATATGTATTAGAATTTTGTAAATATACGTAAATGCTTGAAAGTTATGGAAAAGTAGAAATTAGTCTAGAAGCATAAAATTTTAGATGCTAAAAGGAAAGGCTGAAAAGCAATGAATTCAAATTTAAGTATTAAACTGTAGATAAAATCATGCTTTAGAGCGAAAGCCTGCATGTCTAAAGATAAATGAGGGGGAAGTTAGAATGAATGTGTTTTGTAGGGTTCTCCACCTACACTTGAATTTTAAGAATGTTAAAGTAGCTCATCGAGTTGTAGAATGTCGAGTAAGGTGTGTCTATTTGGTCGTTGAATTCTAACAAATCATTGTGGTTAGGAGAAGTGTTGCAATACTAAAACACGAATATTCCCGTTTGACACCACACATGGTGGAGATCCAGGTTAAAGTTAAATTCATGTTTGAATACTTGAATGAATGTGAATTAAGCAGTAACTAAGGAAAATAAATCGTTGAAAAACAAAAACTTATTCAGTGTCAAGAAAGTGTAAATTATAATGTATTTAGAAAGATACTGATACTTATTCCTTCCAGATACTGGAAGGAAGAGAACAGATTGATTGCTGAAGTCCAGGAAAGGTTGCTGCAAGAAGAGAGAATTAAATAAGTATCTACAGAAATTTGTTCTACCTTTTGTGAGATAACAGATTTTTTTTTATGTCAACGAGGCTCTTAAAATTTAGATCAGAATTGTGGAAACTTTCCAACAGGTCGTTTCTAGGACTTGCTTCCAAGTTTTCCAAATTCTGGCTGCGGCAAATGTAGGGTTTATATTTGTTTTAACTAACATTTATATTAAGTCTAAACTATCTTTCCTGTTAAGCCTTACTTTCCCCTGGAATTGCCAATGCCAGAGTATGTAAATTTTAGTAGAACGCGCAAAGGATTCAAATTGTCAGCGGAAGTAATCTGAGTTAAATAGAAGGGAAACGAGTTCGAAAGTGTGTTTCTTGCCGCACGAGCGTGGAGGTGGCTAGTTAGAAATTGAAGAACCACGCGTTTAGGCCTGTGTGCTTGCCTCGGCAGATTGTTAATTTTTCAACGTAATATTCAGAAGTTTGCTGAATTATCAGCGGTATCTTAGAACGCGGTGAGGTTAGTTACGTTTAGAGAGCCTCGTAGTTAGTCACTTGTTATTATTCTTTTTTTAGTTTCTTATTTTTATTTTACCGCCGGGTCGGCGTAGTTTGCGAGCTCAAGAGCACGCATTTGTAATTTCTTAAGTTGAATAAAAAGGGATTTAAACACTTCTCAAGAATTTGTCTACTTTCCAGTTCATAGCAGTCACCACTATTGTTGCGTGCAGGTTGGAAGCGCGCAACATTGCTAGGGATATAGCTTATTTCATTGTAATTTTTTTTCTCTTGAAAATATAAGATAAAATATCATTACTTATACTTTGCTTTCCAGAATTTTTTTGTTTTTTGTATTCTTTTGTGTTCTTTGTTGCTCATTTCACTGATTTTAAGATACTGAAAAGTTTTGAGTGGTTATTTTAGGAAACAAAGTTCTTAACCTCCTTTATACCATTTGAATTCTTAAAATTTTGCAAAGGAAAGTTGGTTAATTTATTGATTAGGATCATTAATATTTGTATTAAGGGATATTGCTTATTTCATGGTAATTTTGTTATACGTAATAACTTTTTTTATGAAGTTGTTCTGCAGAGTAAAATTCTACGCTATTTTTAAGTTTAAAGTTTGGTGTTTCTTTCAGCCATTTTCCCGGTACATTTAAAAGCCAGACGAAGGCTGACAGCTAAGCTGCTAGTATTCTGTACAAGCTTGATGTAAAACGTGTTTTATTAGATTTCCCTCCTTTCCCAACAGCACAAAGTTTCGAGATCTGGTCTCATCCGGTGGGCTAGTAATTGATTTACCCACTGCAATATTATTACTACTTTCTAATGACCCTTTTTCTAAATTTCTTCATTTCTTTTATTAACCGTTCTCCCTTTTTGTCCTCCTCACTTAAAAACTAACTTCTAAATCTCTCTTTAAAGAACTACCCGCAGGTTTATTCCTCTTCTGGCCTTCCCTCCGTGCTGTATTCGGTTAGTTATTGGGATGTATACCTGTGCAATCTTTAATGAAGCTCCAACACTTTTACCTGTACATGTCTGTACCTAAATGAAACTGGCTCGTTTTGATGTTATACTAGCGAAACACCCAAAGAAATCTTGATTTAAATGATGATGATTTAAATAATTTAGCTGGTATTTTAAGGATAAGGATTTATAGTAACTGCTGAAGATTTTTTATTTAAGTTATCGTGATTATATGTTATAGTGATGAAGAATGTGATTAATTGAGTGTGATGTTAATAAAACTTTAGGTGATAGTACTTTGTATTCAGGTGATTTTATTATTTGACGACTTCAATGATTATGGTGTATATGATATATAGTTTCGATTGATTAGTATGGAATGATGATGTGATTTGTGTGATGGTGGTTTATTTTATTCTGACGATGGTGATAGTAATACGATGGTTTAAAATGATGATGTGTTTTGTGTGGTGAGGAATATTTAGATGATTTTGATGATGATATAGATTTGGCTAATGACGATTTTATAGCTGATATGATAGTGATTTATAGAATAGTTTAGAGGGTTTCGGCAGTGAAGACGATGGTTATTTATATTTAGATGCAGCGTCTAACAGTTTCTCCCACCTCAGACAAGATCTCAGTCTGCGTGCTTGTTTCCCTCGTTTTGGAAGCATCTTTGATAAGCTGGGTTGGCGCTTTTTCCTTTTTGTACATTTAGAAAAGATTATCATATTTATTTTTATAACCATGGTTCCAAAGGAGAAGATGATGTCTATTGAATTAAAGTGTGAAATCATAGAAAACCGTGAGCAAGGTGTGCGAGTAATTGACTTGGCGAGGATGTACGGGAGTAGCACATCAATGATATGTACTCTGCTTAAACAAAAGGAGTTGATAAAAGGTATAACGCCATCTAAGGCCGATAAAATAATGTCTAAGTTCTGGACCTCTCTCCGTGAATAGATGGAGAAACTACTGATGTGGTGGGTGAGAGAGAAGCAGATTCAAGGAGGAACCTTTACATAAAGCATCATATGTGAGAAGGCACGAGCAATTTACGGTTATTTGCTAAAGGAGATCCCACACACTTCTAAAAACGAGGAATCGGAAGACTTGTTTAAAGCCAGTCGGGCTGGCTAGACATCTTTAGGAAAAGGACCGGCATTCACTCCGTCGTCAGACATGGTGAGGCAGCAAGTTCGGATGTGAAGGCAGCTGAGGTTTACATCAAAATGTTTTCCGAACTGATACTAGCCAAAGGATACATCCCCCCAGCAAGTCTTTAACTGTGACGAGACAGGGCTTTTCTGGAAAAGGATGGCGAATAGAACTTACATAACGGCAGAGGAGAAGACGATGCCAGGTCACAAACCCATGAAGGATAGATTAACTCTAGCAATTTGCGCCAATGAGATTGGCGACTGTAAAATCAAGCCTCTGCTAGTATACCATTCGGAAAATCCCAGAGTCTTTAAGTCATATAATATTTCAAAAGAAAATCTGCCAGTTATGTGGAGGACAAATCCGAAGGCGTGGGTCACCAGGAAATTCTTTGTGGAGTGGATAAACCTGGTGTTTGGCCCTTCTGTTAAAAAATACCCACAGAAAAACAACCTACCCATGCAAGCCCTTCTCTTCCTCGACAATGCCCCTACTCACCCACCAAATCTCGAAGATGATTTACTCCAAGAGTTCAAGTTTATAAAAGTTCCCTACCTACCACCCAGCACCACTCCTATCCTGCAGACCATGGATCAGCAGGTGATTTCTAATTTTAAGAAATTCTACACCAAGCACATTTTTTGGCGCTGCTTTGAGGTGACGGAGAACACAAACCTTACCCTTCGAGAGTTCTGGACAGGCCACTTTAAGATCGTCATATGCCGAGGAATTATTAATCAGGCCTGGCTGGGTGTTACAACGAGGACCTTAACCTCTGCATGGAAAAAGCTGTGGCCTGAGGCTGTAGCTGAAAGGGCCTTCGAAGGATTGGAACCCAAAGTGGCATTGGTAGAGAAGATTTTTTCTCTGGGAAAATCCATGAGTCTGGAGGTAGGTGGGAGAGATGTGAACGAACTCGTCGAACAACAGTCTCAGGAGCTGACAACCGAGGAGTTACACGATCTGTATTTGCAGCAGCATACGTTGGGTTAACGAAAAATTAGTTTTGAAGAGGAGCCAGAGGTGGAGGAAGTTATCCCTACAAGAGATATAAAACTATCCCTACAAGATATAAACTTGGGAATGTGGGAGAAATTTGTAGAGTTCGTGGATAAAAATCACCGCGAAAAAGTTGCAACTAGTCGTGCATCCTTGACACGGAGGAAGAAACAAACCTCCTTGGAAAGTTTTTTTAAATGATCTGCGGGTGGAAATAAGCAGATCATGACAAAAAAGCGAAGACCAGTGAAAAAATTAAGCTTTTCCGTAGGCACTTCACTTTTTCTTTTAATTATGTTTTTATAGAGTATGTATTTGTTATTTATAAATAAATGTTTCTTCTTGTTATTTTTCTTATTTAAAAACACTTAACAAACAACTGAGGTCGTGTTTTGGGATCTGGAACGGATTAATGGCATTTCGATTAATTTCAATGGGGAAAATTGCTTTGAGATACGAGCCATTTGACATACGAGCAAGGTTACGAAACGAATTAAACTCGTATGTCGAGGTAACACTGTACGTAATTATATAATCGTTAGCAAGCAGATAGTAATAAATAATTTTAAAAGTCTGATGCTATCAATATATAAATTATGTTGACTAGTATAATTAATTTAGAATTATACGCCTACATATAATAAGATGATGTATGTTACTACAGATACGCATTAATACATACATATATATTAATATATATGTATCTGTGCATATATATGAAATCATAATTCTATTTAAACAAGTTAACAGTTAGAATTACTGAACAACCATGAAAGATTCCCCAAAAATGAAATATGGTGTAACAATGAACACATAGTTTAGAAATTAGATTCTATTGTATATTGTTGTAAAAGCCATTGTAAGAGTGAAAATTCTTCATTCTGCCTTAATGCGATTTTTTGCGTTTAATGCGTTGTTTGGAGATTTTATGATCCCGAATTATATTGATGGGATATATTAATACTGCATTTGTAGATATACGTTTTCTGAGAAACGAGTCAAGGCGATTGATTTTTTGTAAAAATTTGGATTTATCCTTATTTTATTGACGTGCACCAGCACTGAATTGAGAATGGCTTGTGCTATGCTTCGATGGATGAAAAAGCGTTCGTAAGTAATGAATATTATGAAAGTTTCAGCATATTTAAATGAATAGTATTAAAAGTATATATTTACTAACATATGTCAATAGTTTATGGTAAATTTTTCATTATAAATCTCATGATAGTTTCATTTCTCATTCTATTGCATTTCTATTGCGGTACATAAATTTTTTGGTTTACATATTGTAGATTGCATCAGTTTTGCCGCGCAATTTATTCCTCGGTATGTTACTTGTAGTGTTATTAGAAATTCCATTATTTTTGTATTTTTTCTGCAATTTTTAGTATCTTTTTAAGAAATTAATGTTTTATTTCAAGATATATATGAAGTTGGTTATATCAAATGTTAAATAAACGTTGTTATTCGGGCAATAGCGTTAGCTTTATCCAGATTGATAAATGCATTTCTTATTCTTAAATTCTCAAGACATAAAGACACACTCGGATAGGACAGGACAGGACAGGAACAAGTACAGGGGGCACCACGCCATCGCCATTGACAAAAATGGTATAGCCCCCATGTACTAGCTCTCTGGACACAGGGGACCTGATTACAGTAAACATAGGACATAGCACTAACAACGTTTAGGACATAGCGCAACATACTGTTACAACATACTTCAACACATAGGACGTAGCATTATCATACTATTACAGATTATTTACAATGCAAGTAGTTATGTTCATAGGACATACCATTATCATACTATTACAGATTATTTACAATGCAAAACGTTATGTTCATACGACATAGCATTATCATAATATTACAGATTATTTACAATGCAAGAAGTTATGTTCATACGACATAGCATTATCATACTATTACACACTCGGATAGTAGATTCACTCACTTTACGTTTTTTAAGGGTTTTATATATATATACATTAAGGGCGTGTTCAAAACAACCATTGACGGGTAGTCTTGGCGTAACTCGGATTCATACCAAGATTATCCATTTCTCAAGGCAATAAGTTTTGTTATTTTTGCTAAACCGTTTACGAAAATATAATTTTCCGAATGCTGAACTCTTATGCATGAAAAGGCAGATTTTAAGATATTTGTTTTGCAATTTGATGCAAAATTCGTATTTTTAAAACACTGATGTATATGTTCTTATTTTAAAACTCTGCCAGTATATAACATTATTGTGTTATCGCCGTTAATAGATGTCGCTTGCTGCACAGCCTGCTGAATACATTTTACTTTCTAGCTATCTACAATTACATCATGTTGTTTCGGTATGAACAGGGGCGAAGTATTCATTACTTAGATACATTTAAAGATAATTAATTAAATTTTTCTGATTTTGATATCTATAACATATAGACAGGATTACTCATAAAAAATTTAAGAAAATAGTAAATGAAGAAGTAAATAGAAAAATTTCGTTCAGGTATTGTGAGATGCTAATATAAACTTCATACATTTTGCTAGAGGGCTGTTGCCAAAGCAAAATCTTTACTATATATGTTTACGAGCTCTATATATACAGTGTGTTGCTCAAAGTAAACTTCCTGCATTGTGAAGAGTACTACGTGTATGTCTTGATGCGTTCATGCGAAGCTTGTTTCCTCGTATACGCTCTGCCTCTACGAACCAAAATTGTCCGTAAACTGCAGCGTCTTGAGTTATTTATACAGGTTCTTGAGCTGTTCTGGTATTTCCTGTCGAATCTGACGATGCCGCGTAGTGTCTTGTAACCTTCGTTTACTTGCTACTTCTTCTATTCATCGCGCATGGCCTGTTGACGTTCCACTTGCCTAATGGGCCTCCATTTCCTTTCTGCTTCCCTTTTCGGAGCACGCAGTGTTTCTTGGTTTTCTGAATGTCTTTTTTGTCTTCTACTAGTTTCTGATACAGTTTGAGCACGCAAAGTTTCTTGAGTTGCTGCTTGTCTGCTGGAACTCCTATTCGTTTCTTCTTCAGTTTCCTGAATGCGTAAGCTTTCTTGTCACTATGCTTGCCTGCTGAGTTTCTAGTTGTATCTTCATTCATTTTTGAATTTCGCAAATTTTATTGTACTTGCCTGCTGAGTCTCCTAGTGTTTTTACTTCATTTTCCTGTAGCTCGCTGTACCATTTGTGCTCTCTTCTTGCGTTCAGACATTTTAGTAAATTGAAAAAAAAAAAAAAAATTATGTAACTGTAGTAAAGTAACATTGCATCTAAAATACGTTAAATACCTATAGATGTTTAAACTTCTACTCAGAAAGTAAGTATACAATAAAAGAAATTAAATTTTTATAAATAAATTTAGAATAGCATAAATGCATAGAAACATTTCATTCTGAAGAAAATGTATTCATTCTTTCCAAGCAACCAGCGATTCGTAAATAAATTTTTCTTGCCAACTCAGGAAAACAAGACCTTTGACACTTCAGGTAATACATTGGAGGTTATGATTTAAATTTATTTCAATATAACGAATTTTCAAAATCTCAATAAAGGAATTAACGTAGCGATAGCATATCGAGTCACGTATCCAAAGGTGAAACATAAAAGTTGCCAAAACCAGCTATTCATTTAATATACTGATATTAACAAAAGATTTTCGACATACAATGACGTTATATGGAATCACGCGCTTTCTTCAACTTCAGAATATAACCGTAAATAATAATAACAATACGTTTCACATTTGGCAATACTATTTATTTCATATTTTTTTTAACTTAAAAATATCTCTTAAACAAACTCTACTATTTGAAAGTGAGGAGGGCCAACATTTTTCCAAGTAAAGCATTTTGATGTCCAATGCGCTAGACTTCGGCAACTTGGAAAAATAAATAGGAAAAATTAGCGTTTTCCGAAATTTTATATAATATCTCGAGTGATAGTCGTAGGAAGATAACAATAGTCGGAACGTTTTACCAAGAATTTTTGAAATCCGAGTGTACCTCCTTCCAAACTCAAACTCCCCGTTCCGGAGATATGATGTTACGAAGAAAAAAACAAAGAGGCAAAAATCCACAGATATTTATATTGTTGATTCCTGTTTACAATATTCAATTTCCTTTAAAAACATTAAGCTTCATTTAAATAAAAGGAAATTAAATTCAGGTATTTTTATTACCTTTCAAGCTTTTATTGTATTTTTAAATATTCTTTTTGTCACAGTTGCGCCAGTTTTCCTCGGCGTCATTAGGAGCCGTAGGTCGAAAACATTTAAGAATCATTGCTGTAAATAATGATCATATGATAAATTGCAATACATATTCGATTGTTTTGATGAGAACTTGCGTACAATTCTTTATACATCAGCTACTATGCCCCTTTATGTAACGACAAAGATTATTTTCAATGATTATCCGATGAGAATGATTCTTTAAATTGATTATTCGATGACAATGATTATTTGCAACGAATATTAAAAGCTGATGACTATGATTACTTAAATAGAATATGCATGACATTCGACGACAGCGATTATTTCCAAAGAATCTTCGATCACGTCACTATTGTATATCGCTATACTCGTGGGGTTGGGGCCGGTTGTGAATTGTACTACGGCCCTGTAATTAAACGTTTCAAATGACGTCAAAAAGTCACTGATAGAGATATTTTACTAGTAACTGCCGCGTATTGTGAGCGAAACCGTTATTTAAATCTTCTGAATAAAATTTGGGATAATTCCTTTTACATCAGAGAATAAAGCAATTTGTAACACGAATTTCAACAAAACTACATGCATCGAATAACAAGAATTATATAAACGGAAGTATCAGTACAACAAATCGCTCTTTGCAGCTCCGCTTTTGTCCGACACTTGATTTTCAGCTATCGTATCTACCCATTTGAAGATACCATGTGAAGAATACTTTTTTAAGTGTGTAAATTAATTACATGTATGTTATGTATATATATGGAGATATTTTTTGAATTAGGAAAGCACCAACTTTTTTTAACGAAAACAACCGAAACATTATCCCCAGTCAAATTTAATTTTTCATCTAAATCATTTCTTAATTACAAAAGTTAATATTAATTTTCTTTGCAAAGGAGACTAGGTGTTGCTGGAAACAAATGAAATACGAAACATCATAAATTTATTGAAGTCTACAGAAGAAAACTGGTAAACAATTAATAGATCAGTTCAATGAAATGTAATTGCATTTAAACGTATTAAATTATTTTCAGCAGATGTAATAATGAGGAACATAGGAAGATCCGAAGGGATATTGTGCGTTTAAATACTTCTTTTGTTTTCGCTAATTTTTTATACATTTCAGTTAACATATAAATCTGTGTTTTGAACGCATGGCCCGTTAAGTGAAGAAGTCTGTAGGAAGGCAATTTTTAATCCTGTGCGGAAATTGTCCAAATGAATGATCAGTCATCGACTCAGCATACGCAGCCATCAGGTTGAGATCCCAAACATTGATTAATTGCGCTCGACTGGAAATTTCATCAGCATGGTCAACGGAAGCCACCGTTTAAAAAATTTTCTTGTTCTTAAATATATGCTTATTCACTTTTGTAATATGATTAGATACTTATAATCACAGTTCCTTCACTTTCAATAATATATTTCATAAATTGTTGAAGTGCAGACACACACTTCATATTGTAGAAAAACGTTGCTCTGGAATTTTTGAATCAAATCCTGGTTATTTTTTCTAAGAAGGGAAAGTAAGGAAGAGTGCCATTTATAAAGCTTAGATTTTGCTAGATTTGCAGGTTTTTCGCGCTACTTTCCATGACTTGTCGCCAATCTAATTGGAGAAAAAATTTATTCTTTTTAGGGATACTTGCGGGAGGTAACCGTCCAGCAATCTTCTTGTATCTGCCTCGACCCACCCTGTTTGTTATTTTATTAAAACGTGTTTGGAAATATTTTCCCTCATTGCAAGGTTTGATTTGAGATGATAGATGTCAATCAGACCTTTTAATATGGCATCTTGAGCTGCTGGTGCCAGCAACTTCATTTCCTATTATACCTGTATATCCTCATAATGGAATTTAGGCTAATAAGACGAATATTCATTTCCATATTTATTGTTTTTTAAAGATTTTGAATAAGTAAAGATATTTTCTTCGTGGAACATAGAGCGTTTAGAAATCTTTGACAATCTGTAAAAATGCTCGCAAACTGTAACTTACTACTTTTGACAAAAAAGTATAAGTAATCATTTATTAAATTAATGAATTCAAACATATGAACATATATATTTAATGAAATAAAAATATTTCAGTGCAAATAATTATCGACGTGTATTTGAAGAAGAAGAAGGAGAAGCAGAAATATACTATAGCGAACAACTACTAGAAGAATTGGATCCCCAATGTTTAAGATTGCAATACGTGTCGGAGACGTAAGTCTTTTCGGAAAAAATAATAAAACAAAACATAATGTTTCAGGTCCAGTTTAATTATACAATTAAAAATTTTTTGACAAGAAAATAATACATTTTGAGATTTATAATGCTTAATGTTTTTTTCATTCCTTCATTACAGAAATAGATTATAAACGTTTAAGTTGGAAAATCACATTGTGATAAATTCAAATTTATTGTAATACCTTTTGATTATAAGGAAACTTTATTGCATTAACTAATGAAATATCTAAAGAGAAAGCTAATATACAAAATACACGTGTTTATACGGCCAGTTTGTAAAATTTGTGAATGAGAAGTATATAAATAGTTGATATAATTAGAGTAACAAAGACAAAAAAGGCTTTATGTTTATAAATAATATGCATATATATATATATGTAAAACAAATTAAGTAAACACTGAAATCCATCCCATACTCTATTCGGAACAAATCTAATATAAATTGTTCTCTTCACCTCTTTCTGTTAGACTATATATTTCTAGATTTACAGAGATTTATGATATTATTTAGCTCGAGTTTTGAGAATGCACTCATCAAACATAATAAAAATTTCGAGATTCTCACTTTTTATTGCAATTATTATTTTTAATATATAATATTAAATGATTTTGAATTAATAGCAAATTAAAAAATAAAAATTAATTAATTAAACTATATGTTTATGTAGATATATATATCCCCATCACATGATTTTTACATAAAGATGATGACTTAGCTAAGTGGGAATATAAAATTTCCTGAATCAAATATTTCTCTTACTAAACCACAATATTGTCGAACTAAGCAAATGTTTTCTATCTCTGTCACCGCTGACACGGCGTCGTGCTACTTTATTCCTATTCCAACAATATGAGAAATATAAATATTCTAGAAATAGGTAAGTTTAGAATTTCAAATGAACTGGGCCGCAAATGTGAATTGAAATAAATCTGAATATTTTATCTTATTCATCTGCCAAATTTGCTCTGTATTATAGATCAACATGTGCGATCAGAATTCCTAACATTAATTCACACACACACACATATACATATATATCTATATATATATATATACGTTTATCGTATATATGTTACGGTGAAACACCGAAATCTGGAGAATGTCGACTTTCACCGGTGAATGTCAACATTCACATAGTCGCTTGTTGTATGTCCGAAATATTTTCAAATACTCTTATTTCTGACTTACACCGGTAAATGTCGACATTCACCATCTACTAATGGTGTATATATATATATATATATATATATACATACATACATATAATCGTTTATTGCAATACATTGTCGGAAACGCTTTCCTGGCGCCATAGTGACGAGAGACAACACAAGAAAAATAAGGTACGAACAGTGTAAAGATATTTGTTTGTTATTCTTAGCGCGGCGGAAACTAAGAAATAAGAACAAAAACATTGAATCGTCATCAAAAAAAGTATTCGAAAGTTCTTTCGGGATGTATCCTAAACATGGGGTTGGTAGGAGTAGTCCAGTGCATTGTTCAGCAAGATCACGAGCCCTCACTTGCATTATCACTTCCTCTAGGGTACGTCAAAACATTAGTGCACGAAACCCCCGTTAGAACTCCAACAGGAACTTGTGGCACATATCGTGGCAGCTGCTGGGAAAGTCCTTGGGGGTGCACGGTATTTTCCAGAACATCTTATGTTCGATGTGCGAGAGATGTGATACCTGCATCAGGGTGCAGGTCGTAATTTCGAAGACCTTCTTTAAGGTCCATAAGTGTCTAATTTTGTTCCTATTTTTTAATTTCTCTTGTGATAAGCATAACTGGTGTTCGTTCTTTCTTGTGTTTTGTGTTGTTTGTAGCGGCCAGGAAAGTGTTTTCGGCCATGTTTTACCATTTCATTTTTCGTCGTCGTCGTGTCTCTCATATATGTGCATAATTACTTATGACTCAAGTGTTGCTACTATATTATGAAATTTACAAACATAGTGTTTAAAATGCTACATATTCCCATCCGAAAATATCTTTTTTTTTCTCTTGCCCTTCAAATAAGAAATGTGTGTCCTTCATTGTAAAATCCCCTGTAACTTTAATTCTTCTTTTTTCGAGGACTATGGAGAAAATATTTCAGTAATATTCAAACATTACATTTTAAAAGCCATTAAATTGTAGCCGAAACGCTCAGAAAGGCTTAATTCGCTTAGCATTTAGGAAATACATTTTGTAAGAGCAAATTTTCCTTCAATAAATTTAATGGAACAGGCAAAAGAAATTACAGGGAACAATAAATATAGGAGAAAACAGATATTTCTTTTCGTAATTTGTTTTGCTTTGTTTGATTTCTTTCATTCTTCCTGTATAAATAATTAGAACTTTAAGAATGCAACTGAAGAATGAGAATAAAATTTTCAATTGAAAACGAATGGTGGCAAAAATCCTAGTGCTGCTCTGCTGTACCACGAAATAGACCAGCAATATATTCCGAATTTGGAATAAAGAGAAAAAATTTGAAACCTTTGCAGCCAGCGATGCAAAGAGATTGATCTGACAGGAAGATGACTTAAATGAGGAAACTTGGAGATAATTTAATGAGGTGTAAGGTTACCTCTACTGGGATAATAATAAGAAAAGGTTAAAATACGAAATACGTAAGTAAATTATACAAAAATTGAAGAAATTTAATATATCTGGCATGCGTAAGAAATAGTAATTGATTCAAAAATGTAAATGAATCCAAAGCTCTCAAACTTATGCTCGTTTAAATACAGATTTTGCTGATTCAGAAAGTACGTTACGTGTATATCTTCTAAAATGGTTTTCCATCCTTTGTTTGTAGTTGTTTCATTTTTCATTTCACTTCCATTTTTTCCTCCTATTTTGCAATTTTCGCCATTCTTTCCCTCAGTTCTTAAGCCACCTGTTTATTAGTACTATTATTTATATTACAACTTATGTAAAAATTAAGTAAGGAAAAGTAAGGCACTAAAACTTTGCAACTTATTACGCTCTACGTGAGATTCATAGAGGTCGCTTATTGCATACATATCATGCCAAATGCTTTACCTCTTTCGCATCGAGAGACGACCAAATCTGTTTTCAACAAACATCGAAAACGCCCGTGTTTACGAATTTGTCTTGGAATAGTTTTCCTTTCCCCCTGCGGTTTCATCCATTGTGCGCAGTTTCACCTTAGGGCCGGTTTGCACCTGCGAACGTCAATAGCTTTCCGTTTTTCTCCTTTATTTGCTTCAAAAGAATGATTGACATGTCTTTTAACAACTCGCGAAACCAATGAGCCATACACACTAACGTGGAGGGGAAAGAACTAGGTAGAAAATAAACGAGGCGTTGCGGCGGTTTTCTGTTGCCTGAATGAACGGGCATTACGGGCGACTTCGATGCAAAAGAGTTAATTTCTCTGCTTGGCTTTAGGTCCTAACGACGAAAACTACAAATTCGCCCTTTGTAGTAAATCATTCTGTCAGGCAATGAATCTACGGTTAGACATGTTAAACGTGATCTTTGTTGCCTTACTTTCACTTTTTTACTACTGAAATAAAGATATACTGATTATTTTGTAGATTGGAAAACCCTCCTTGTGATCATGAAAAGGAGCAAAAACTGGAAAACGAGAAAGAACTAGAAAAGAAGGGAGAACAGGAAAAGATGCAAGAGCTGAAAAAGAATCAAGAGCTGAATAAAAAGGAAGAACAGGAAAAGAAGGAGAAACTGGAAAAGAAGCAAGAACTGAAAAACAAGAAAAAACTGGAATTGACACAAAAACGAGAAAAGAAGCAAGAATTGAAAAAGAAGCAAAAGCTGGAAAAGATACAAAAACGAGAAAAGAAGCAAGAACCGGAAAAGATACAAGAAATGGAAAAGATACAAGAATTGGAAGATAAGCAAGAACTGAAAAAGAAGCAAGAGCAGGAAAAGAAGAAAAAAATTGAAAAGAAGCAAGAACTTAAAATGAAACAAGAGCAGAAAATGAAGCAAAAACTGGAAAAGAAGGAAGAACTGAAAAACAAACAAAAACTGGAAAAGCAACAGAAACTAGAAAAGAAGCAAGAACTGAAAAAGAAGCAAACTCTGGAATGGATTCAAAAACTAGAAAAGAAAGAAGAACTAAAAATGGAGAAACAACTGGAAGAGATACAAAAACAAGTAAACAAAGAAGAAATGAAAAGGCAGAAGAAACTGGAAAAAATGCAAAAACTAAAAAACAAAGAAGAACTGAAAAAGAAGAAGAAACTGGAAAAAATAAAAAAACAAAGAAGAACTGAAAAAGAAGAAGAAACTGGAAAAAATGCAAATACAGGAAACGAAGCAAGAGCCGGAAAAGATGCCAGAACTGGAAAATATAGACGAGTCAGAAAAGACGCAATACCTGGAAAAGAAGCAAAAAACGGAAAAGAATCCAAATCTGAAAAACAAGCTGGAACCGGAAAAGAACTGTCAAACCCGAAAAGGAAACCGGATGAACTGCGAAAAGAGCCAGAATTGGATAACGACTGTAGAACGATTGATTTAATGACCAAACGAAGCAAGATCCGGAAAAGAAAAATAGAACAAATAAATCATATACCACTGCAAATAATACCACTGCAAACATTAAATATCAACGTCAAAAAAGTAAACACCCTTCTTCAAGGGGGCCTTGCAATACACTGTCATAATCCAGAAGTTATAGAAAAAAATCAGCTATAACCTTTTTGCCAAAACAGTTGCAAAATATATAGTTAACATAAAATTTCCTGATGCCAGAATACCAAAATGCACAATTCATAATATTCCAAAAATTTCAACTCTGATGAACTGATTCAAATTATCGCCCATGAAACATAATATTTCCGAGCTAAGACCTTTATTTAAACTGAGTGATCAAAATAATACTCATAAATGGATCATAAAATGTCACGGTAAAACTTTCCAAAATTTTATGAGTAAAAAACAAATATATATTGGATGGCGCACCAATAAAATAACCGAGTTTATCGGTGTACGCAGTTATCAAATCTGCCAGGATTTCTCCCATAAGACAAACAAACCAAAATGCTCATTCTTCATCGGAAATTATCATGTTTCTTGCGTTCTTCCCAAACTCCGTACTGCATAAACTGCTGGATTAACAATGAAAAGTATGAAGCAAACTTTGACTGTAAACATCCAGCTTTAGCTATTTCCTGGTCCACATAACAAACAGAAGTTAGACGATTCAAATCCAATACATATTATGAACAATAATACAAGAACCTTCAGACTATCTATAGACCATTTCCATCAATAAAAAGAATAATAATGTCATCCGCTTTCTCAAAATAAATCTTCAAAGAGAAAAGACCGCCACCGAGCAACTAAGTCAGTATCAAGTAGATTATCTTGCAGATTTTATTATAACACAAGAATCTTATTGCATCACTGGCAAAGTAGGAAGAATTCCAAATAACTGGACAATTATTCAACGTCATGCTTCAACCAGTGTTTTAACTCCTCGTACAGCCATATTCATTCCAAACAATAAATGGAATTCTACAATAATGATTAATACTCGAGATATAATCACAATTTCAATCAATACTAATACATCTCAGCTTCTTATTACTAGTATCTATATATCTCCGTCAAAAATCCAAATCAAACCTTATCCATACTAAAAGAAATCTTACAACAATAATAATAGTCCGCATGTTATTAGTGGAGACTTTAACTCCCATAGTACTTAATGGTGATACTTACAAACCGATCACAGAGGAGAAATACTTGAAGAATTTTTAAATGCTAACAATCTCATTCTACATAATCATTTTACTGACCGACCTACCTTTGATAATACATACAATAAAGATTTGACTGATCTTTTTATTTCTACAACACATCTAGATAATAAAATTAACAATAATGATTAATACTCGAGATATAATCACAATTTCAATCAATACTAGATCAATACTAGATGAACACTGAATCTGATAACAAATATATCTCTTTTGATATAACTTAATATACGTCCTTTACTGCACTTACAAGATTTAAAATCAATAATAACAAACAAAAGAAATTTCAACAAAAGTTCAATCCAATTTCAAATGACTTTCTAAATTCTATTATTCTGTGTACAACAAAAACAGAACTTAATAATATTACCAAGGAACTTATCAGAATATTTCAAGATACCTAAGAAAGTACCTTCTTCAAACGATCATCAATTCCCATTATAAAAATCAACTGGTGACGAAAGAACTCCGCAAAGAAACACACAAAACACGAGCATTAAGAAGAAAACTCAAATCATCGCAAACTGATGAAGAACGACTCAACCTACTTCAAAAATACAAAAAACGAAAAGCCTCATATAAAAAGCAAATAATATCTGCAAAACGTTAAGCATGGTGCAACTATTGTTCAAACAACCAGGATACGTATGGCTCATTGTACAAAATTGAAACCAACAAAATCTTCCACCCAACGCAACTTACAGTCACTAATACGGGAAATAATGAGAAAAATGTTACGAAGATCACTTTAGAAAACATCCTAGATGTTATTCTACCAAACGAAAGCATATATGATGATTCAACTGAACAAAGATTAATTCGTTTTAATCTTCTTCCACGAAAATGATATCCCATTTACATGCATGAAACTCAATCGAATTATTAAAAAACTCAATAACAAAAATGCTCCTGGACCCGATACAATCTGCATTCAAATTATACATAAAACTAATCGTAAGCAAATTCTATTCTGCAATAAATGTCTTCAACTTTGTATTTTTCAAGACTGCTTAAAAACAGGACAAATCACACTCTTCCTCAAAAAGAAAAAAACCTCCTGATAATCCTAATTCCTATTGGCCAATTAACCTTCTTCAAGCTCTTGGAGAAATTCCTGAACGTTGTATTATAGGAAAACTTGAATACCATTTTCACCATCAAAAATTCATCAAGGAAAATCAGTATGGATTTAGGCAGCAAAAATCTACCATTCATGCAACCAGTACAGTCCTAAATCAAATCGATTTTAAAAAAATCAATAACTTACACTCCGCAATAATCAGCTTAGATCTTAAATCAGCCTTTGATTCATTATGGCGGCCTTCAATTAAAGAAGCACTTAGAAATATTGAATGTAATTATAATATCGATCAAATAATCAATAATTTCCTTGATAATCGCCATAATCTCATTTTATATAATAATACTTTAATCAGAAGAAAACAAGTTCGTGTATGTTCACAAGGCGCATGTATGAGCGCAGAATTATGGAATATTACATTTAATAAAATTATAAAAAGTGCCTGGCTTCCTTTTGCTAAAATTACTGCTTTCGCCTATGATGTCGCATTTGTTATCAGTGGAAGGTCCCATTTAATCCTTCGAAGAAATTGTCAAGAAATAATAGCCATATTCCAGCAAGAATGCAAGAAAATTAAACTTGAAATTTAAACCTCCAAATCTAGAATCATGACAAATAATAAACCTGGATAAAATCTTACTAAGCAACTTTCTGTTAAAATAAATGGCGAAAAAAATCAAGCATACTAAATCAATCAAATACCCAGGAAATTATAATACACGAAAACAATATCTTATCGAATATCTCAAAGAACTTAAAATTCGTACACATTCTATAAGTCAAAATCTTCGACATGTGCATGGCACAAACTGGGGTTTAAATCGCCATATCACCAAATTACTATATCGTACAGTAATAACCAAAATGATTACCTACGGCTCTGCCATCTGGACATTCCCTATAACCAAAAGAAAAAAAAATATTCTTACCTCAACACAACGATAATTTACACTTAATATTACCAGAGGCTTTCGAAATACCTCCAGTAATACTCTTAATATCTTAGCTGGAACTATTCCACTCCATGTTGAATCCATTCAGGAAGCAATTTATACTACAATATATCATTTTCGCCATAATATTACTTATAACAAAACCATATATATCACAGAGGATTACGAAATGTGCCCTGCTCCTTACGATAGACATCTCCTGCTGTATCACACACAAAAATAAAAACAGCAATAAACACTAAAACTAAAAACAATTCAATTGAAGTATTTAATTATAGAATCAAATATTAATACTGACCGTCAAGCCGCCATCTATGCTATCTCTAACCAAGAAAATCAGACTTCTATTGCTTATGACATCAATAACCTCTCTAAAAAACAGATAATTTAAAAATTCATATATCATGGATAAGAAGCCATAGTAGAAATGCCGGTAACTTAACATTCGACAAACTTGCAAAGAAGCTGTTCCTAATCAAGAAAGGAATTTCCTATATACGAAATTTCTCAAATCTTATCTTCGACTCTCAATAAAAGAACAAATTACCCAAATATGCGAAGAACAATGGAATAACGCATCTACAGGTCGACGAAATTACTAGTTCTACCCCTATTGCAATACTGACACCAAGAGTACATAATCTTTTTTAACATATACTATTACTGGCCATGGGCCATATCGTGTTTATTTTCATCAAAGTAACTTAATAGACACAGACTTCTGTATATGCTGCTAGAAAGGAGACAGTGATCACTAACTTTTCTCATCTCCTCTCAAGAAAACTTTTCATATTCGCGCACCCAGAAATATTGATATATCATTCAAAAGAACGATCAGCAAACTTCAAAATCTTCATTCTAATATGAAACAAATTCACCAAAACTTAACACAATTGGAATAAATCTATGCAGAGTAACCCCATCTACAACAGAGGAAATATAACAAAATATTTAATTTTCACCTTTGTAGAATTTTAAGATAATTATCGATCTTTGTCACAAACACTTATTTGTACTGATCGTAATAAAAAAAAGGCCTTGCAAAATTCTTAATAAACAGAATGAAATATTAAAATTGAGTCGTCAGAGTAAACTAGAACTGAAAAGGTGAGTCATGATATTGATTTGCTGTGTCATGACAAAAATGAGCTATGAATATTGTACGAGTCATGTAAAATATATGAACTTAAAAGAGAAACTTTTTATGATCTCTGTAATCATTAACACTTTAGTGACTTATGAACTCTGCCTAATGAATACTGGAAACTATTTGTGATCATGAACTCTAAAATACAATTTTATTCTCTTCTACATGTTATACTTCTATTTTATTAATTTTATTATATGATATATCATATATTATCGTATATTTTAGCACTTTATTCAAAATTATAATTTTATCATATGATATATTATGTACTATTCTATACTTTATGTATTAAGCTATATTTTATTTCCCATATTTTATGGCCCACCAGCGGCCGAGCGGCAAAGTCGCTGAACACAGGTAGTTCGGTCCGAGGTTCGAATCCCGCGAACGGGCTGGCTGCATGGGCGTTTTCGTGGTTTTCCCCATGTGTAACGTGTATACGAGCCAGTTTCCCTTAGAAAGTCCTCCACGAAAGGCATTCCTCCCCTTAGGCAGATAGCCCTAGTGTGCTTTGCCATAATTAAATACACCACCACCCATATTTTATGTATTATTCAGTATTTGTCATGATATATTCTGTTTTAGCATTTTATTCCAAATTTGGAAAATTTGAAATTTTGTTATAATGGCACATTATGTGTTATTGTATACTTGATGTATTATTCTACATATATTTTTCTTCTATTTTAAGAATTATTCCAAATTTGCCATATGATATCTCTACATATAATAAAAGAAAGAGTCTGCCTGTGTGTTGTGTGTGTTTCTTTCGTTCGCGCTGAGCGTAAGCTAATAGACATACGGCTACAAAATTTGCTACATAGGTGTGTCCAGACAAGGGCCAGTGCACCTCGAAGCGATTTTTTCGAAATTCGAATTCGAATTTTTTTTTTTTTATTTTATGTTTTGTGACGAAATAGCGTCATTTTGAGACATAATGGGCTATAGGAAAGCGAGATTTTACTCTAAACACTCCGTTTTCAAATCGTCATGAAACGTAAGCACTTAGATATTTTAAGAACTTAAAATAAATTTCTTGTTTCAAGAAATCGATTAAATACGAATTTATTTAACAAATAAAGCTTAACACATTTTCAACGGGATATTTTCTAAAAAAGTTTATTTTTAAAAATGTGCAGTTTATTTTTCTTTGATTTTTGGACACGTTAAACTTTTATCCTTGCGACTGCTTTTACAAAAAGTATTTTGGAAAACTGATAATATTTTGTACTTTTAAAAATATTTTTAAATGAAGCTTCCGAGTACACTTCGCACATCTCACATCTTTAAAAATGTGATTTTGGCAACAATTTTCCTGTCTTATTGTTGTTGATATATTTTTGATGAAATCGCATCATTTGGAATAGTTTCATTCTTTTAGAAATAAGGGTTTGGCAACAATCTGTGTTTGAGAGCGGAGAATTAGATACGCTTTTACAGGCTTTTATGCCTTGGGTTGACAACATAATTTTCAATATTTTTATACAAGAAAAAAAGAATTAAGTGTGAGATGATCGTCTGAAGAAACCGGCTGAACTGTAAGGAATTCACAGGTAAGGAGTCTAGAAAATTTACATTTAGAAGACTATCTAGATAAGTCTTTGCGAATGACATACTAATTAACACCCTATGAGGGTTTAGGTTTTAGGATAAGGAGTTTTAGGCTGTTCCGGCTGCAGCGTCGCGCCTGTGCCTGCTGGGGTACTACTACTGGCAATATTTACATCTATAATTATCAAGGATATTTTTACTAGGATTAGGCTTGTCACTAATATTATTCAATGCAGGATTATTATCAGTACCAAAAATGACAAATGTTTTCAACAGTAATAGCTTTATCATGTACATCAAGATTAGCAAATCTGTTTTGAAACGTTAATTGCGACTTACGTTTAACTAATTCTGTACCTCTCGCTGTTTTAGTCGGCTGTAAATGCAAAACGTGCACAGATATTCACACGTGAAACATTCAGAGATCACTTTCTGCTACAGGGTTATGCGAAGTAACTAACTTTGAGGAAATATGTAATGAAATGGAATATGTATCTTGTTCGTGCACTTGAAGGAAATCTAGAATCAGAGCAAGATATGCTGACATTCTTAGGAGAGCCAAAAAAAAATCTTCTTGGGACGTTATTTGCCCGCTAAATACTTTAACTGATAAGACCTTCCGTGAGAGCTCTTGGAAATCCCTCCTCCATTAAATGTTATTCAGCTTTTAAAGGCACAAATCAGTTCTTTTTCAAAAATATAAAAATGTTCACCAATCTGAAAATGAAACTCGTGATTTACGTTTCGAAGACGTTTTGAAAGGTGAAAAAATATTTTAATCACTATAAAAGAACAAAGTCACCGCTCTGGTCTATAATAAGCAATACAGTCTCACTGAACATATTGCAATAACATCTGGTTTCATATTGTGTAACTCAATTTTAAAATTTTTATGTACCGCAAGATTGTACGAAAAAACTAGCGAGTAACAAGTTGGTTATAAATTTTTACCTAATAATTACACTCATGTCCATAAATTAAGGATAATGCAAAATCAATCAAAGGAAGAGTTAGAAGCAAAACAAATTTGACTTATTTGTAAAGCTTATTTATTAAACAAAAGGTAAAGAGCAAAAAAGATGCTATATGTTTGATATTATTAAACAAATTAGCGATTTTTTCTCCCTGGAGCAAATTACAAAAAATCCTATTTACAAAAAACCAATATTACATGGTTGGTATGATTGTTAGTACATTGTATGTCTCCCAGATAATGCAATACAGTCCGTACAACGCCTAGGCATGCTGAGTATCAAATTATCGCTCTGATCTTGGGGGATATTACACCACTCATAAAGCAATGCTCTCGGAAGTTCCGGCAGACATGTAGGAGGAGGTTGACGGGCTGCAACTCGTCTGCCAAGCATGTCCCACACGTGCTCTACTGGATTCAAGTCCGTAAGAATGCTGGCCAGTCCATACGAGTGATATCATCCGATTGAAGACATTCGCTTACGATGTTTGCACGGAGAGAACGGGCGATATCATCCATACACACAAATTGTACGCTCATGGCGCCCCGAAACAAACGTACATGTTGTTCCAGAATGAAGTCCCGATAGATTTGGCTTGTCGTGGTTCCAATTTGAACATGCAGGTCAGTTCTGGAATTCAGAATAATTCCACCCCAAACGAGCACTCCTGCACCACCGTAACGGTGTCGTTCAATGATGTTTTCTTGGTGGTAACGGGTACCTCGAGCTCTCCATATGAAAGTCCGGCGCGAATCAGACTGCAAGCTAAAGCTGGACTCGTCGGAAAACATCACACAAACTCACTGTTGCGGTGTCCACAATGCATGCTCTCCTTTCCAGGCTAACCGCAGGTGACAGTGAGGCCTTGAAATTGTCATACCAGTGGCTGAAGAGAGCTGACGAGACAGATCTGAGGCTGTGCTCCGGCTGTCTCTTTTGGCAGTAACTGCCAAATACCGGTCCTCATTCGGCGTTGTAACTCTGGGGCGACCTGTGCTGTAACGTCTACTCACATTACCATCATCTCGGAATATTTGCCAAATCCTGGAGATGACACTCTGGGCAACTCCAAGTTCGTATGATACTTCCAGTTGGGTACGCCCACATTCCAGACGGCCGATAATTCTACCATGTAAAAAATCATCCAAATGCGTCCTTTTTGTCATAACTATTCTGTTATTTCTCTAAAATGCTTATAAAGCGCCTGCGAACAATTTTACTTCTTTGCCTGTGTTCCTTATATATCATTCTCTTACACTCTTGTCGTTGTGACGTACCATCGGTGTCATCTGGTTACTTCCTGAAATTTGCATATGATTCTTGAAGATGTGTGTAGTGATTTTACAGGTGATATACTTATTTTAGAGTTATTTACGCGTGACTCCGAATTATCCTTAATTTATGGACATGAGTGTAATTTGGAACGACGCATAGATTTTTTTAGGAAAACAAATTATTGTAAACCAGTTTTCACCTGAAATTATATGGTATATTAATCTAGCTACTTTTACGAAATGCAATTAAGGGGTAGTATGTTTCAGGGTTTTCTTTAATGAAACTGCTTTGCATCTTAGAGGCAAAGCGGTGGTTTTATAATAAATGATGCGACAGCTGGGAATTTTTTCTGCGGGTTTATTAACTGTATGTGTTGCAGCAACATTGTTCCGTAATATTCTTGGAAAATGTAGTGCTAACAATTATCTATTTAGTATGGAAAATTGCTAAATCTCTCAGAAATAGCGGACCGAATCAAACTCATGTAATTCATCACATGGGAATATCCTATCAATCTGAGGACGGAGATTGCTAATGTAATGGCTAATTAATTATAAAAAATCTTTCAACCTCACCCGCCTGAGAATAACTCCCAAGAAGAAGTTATTTTTACCATTGACAGTATTAACAATTATCCTATAACAAATTTTATTCCCTTTACTTCGCCAAGAGAAGTATAAGAAATTATTCACAAACTCAAGCCAAGGAAAGCCAAAGACTATGATCAAATTAGCAATAAAGCACTTAAAGCCCTTCCTAGACGTTGTATTACTAACATAGTCAATATTTTCAATGCCTGCATCCGAAATAATTATTTCTCTCAGCAATGGAAACATTCAATAATTGTCAATATCTTAAAACCAAAGAAAGATCCTAAACTCGTCACTTTCTACAGAGCTATCAGTCTTTTACCTTCATTAGAAAAAGTATTTGAGCAAATCCTCTGCTCAAGGCTCACTACCATCTCGAAAGACTCAATTTAATAGATGATCTGCAATTCGGCTTCCGCAGTGGACACTGCACGACTCATCAAATTCTCAATTTGGTGGAATTTGTTTCGCAAGCCTTTACTAAGAAAAACGGGGTGGCTGCATGCTATCTCGACTTCGAAAAGGCTTTTGATAGAGTGTGGCATGCAGGCCTCCTGCATAAATTGAATAATTTTATGCTTCCAAACAGTTTCGTGAAACTCATTAGTTCCTATGTGAAAACCAGGACTTTTCAAGTTCGCTGCGGTGACTCCTTATCTGTCAAAAAAAAAAAAAAAAAAAATTCATAGCGGAGTCCCGCAAGGGTCTGTTCTTTCCCCCGGCTCTATAATGTTTATATCAATGATTTCCCGCACCCATTCAACACGAAAATACTCAAATACGCTGACGACACTGTAGTACTGACTGAATCCAGAAGTCCCCAGGTCGCTCTATGTAATTTACAAATGCATCTCAATATGATCAATCACTGGTGCAAGACTTGGAAAATTAAGCTCAACGCCTCTAAATGTTGTATTGTGCTCTATCGGAGATACAAAACAAGATTAAGAGTCAATACTGATATCTACTTAGATAGAACTCTAATCCCTGTAGCTAATTCCTATAAATATTTAGTTGTTTACATAGGTAAGTCTCTCAACTTCAAAGATCATATTTCTTATTTCTTAAACAAAGCAAATGCAGCCTACATGGCAATTTATCACATTATCGGCAAAAAAATCAAAGCTCAGTCTAAAAATAAAGAAAATGCTTTACATACCTCTAATTCGACCGATCATGCTATATGCAGTGCCGGCCTGGGCAATCGCCAATAAAACTGAGCTCAAAAAACTGGATATACTTCAAAATAAAATTCTACGTAGCATTGTGAATGTACCTTGGTACGTGAGAAACTCTATGACTCATAACAACCTGGATATTCCATCTGTGCACAACTTTATACTCATGACAGCTCACAACTTCTTCGAGAAGATGAAGCATAGTCAGTATAACGCAATTAAACAAATGTTGGTTTATGATCCAACCATTCAATACACTGTCAAACGCCCAAGGACAATTCATCACAATTCGTCATGGTGGTAATTTGTAAATTTTAATTTTAAAATTTACTTGAACTCTGAAATTGGACTCTATCCTATTATTTGTGTTGCATCTTATACTTCTGTTAATCAAGAAACTTTTTTTACTCAAGATGTTTATGTTACTATTTCATTTTTTAAATTATTTTGTATGAATGTTTACTTTAGGGTATGATTCTACGAACTTTTGAACCTTTTGCGGTCTATCTAGCTACTGCATACTTCTGAAAGACTTTGAACTCTTATGCCATTCACAGCTTCAAAATGTCTTCGCGCCATTTTCATGATGTCTCACTACTGCTTATCCTGCACTCTTACTAGCTGTATCGCACTCACCATCTGCATTTGCCATACAACTCACTGCATCTGTCCGCATGCTTCAGTTTAATGCCATTGCTTATCACTGCACAATTTGTATGATGAACGCCTACTTTCGTAAGTATTAAGATATGCCTGCTAACGCAGCTAAATTTTCTTCGCCCACGGGTGTTGATACCATTTATTTGTACCATTTATTTGAAAATATCTTTGCCTAGTGCACTTTAATGGGATCTAGACTTTTATTCCATTCGGGAGAAACGTCACCTTTCTGATAATTAGGAACAAAATGCGAAGCAAATACAAAAAAAAAAAAAAAAAAAAAAAAAAAAAAATATATTTTTGCAGAGAACTCAGTGATAAAAAAAAGAAAAAGAACTGTAATATCAGACAGGTGAGTAGGCAATGGGCGGTGTCAAGAATCTTAGCCCTTTCATGTTTGAAACGTTTAAATTCCTTTATAAGCAAAGGGAATCGTTGTGTGTAATATATCCAATCTAGGATAGCAGGATTTGTAAACAGTGCAAGAATACAACGAATCATTTAAACTCAGTAGTTCCAAACGTCTCGTAAAATTTTCCCACTAAGCTAAGTATAAAATTAATTTCGGAAATATATGAGAAACGTTTTTGCATGAAAGTGATTCTGGAAGGGACATTTGTCAGTTATATACGAGTATTTCGTAAATTGTAAGTCGGATATCCGAATTAATATTGTTTTGGTAATCGCGAATAAATATTTTTGATTGTCACTGCGCCTTGCAAAAAATTAACATGTTTCAGAGATGATATTTAAGAGAGTTTGCTACCAAGGAGTGATTAATATTTTATTAAATGATTCTGTTAAATATTTTGTCTACTATGAAATCGATATTTAATTTTTTCCTTTTATACGGAAATATTTATATTAAAATTTATATTGTTAATTTTGCATATCAGTTTTGTTTTCATTTCTCATACTAAGCAGTATCATGAATGAATGAGTTTATTTACTCGTCGACAACGCAAGCTTTTAATTTTCTACTTTCTTTTTTAAACTTTTTTATAGGAAATTATATTATTCATTCAAAGTTTTTGAAAAAAAATGTTTGATAATGTCTGGAATGTAGGAGAATGCTAAACACTAATCTGCCTCCGATAAGATTAGTATTTATTTAACTTGTTTCGTATCGAATTCGACAAACAGAAAAATCAGTCATTTTTCTTTTTGGTTTCAGCCCGCTAGCGGCCGACCGGTAAAGTCGCTGAACACTGGTAGTTCGGTCCGAGGTTGGAATCCCACGAACGGGCTGGCTGCATGTGTGTTTTCGTGGTTTTCCCCATGTGTTACGTGTATACGAGCCAGTTTCTCTTAGAAAGTCCTCCACGAAGGCATCCCTCCCCTTAGGCAGATAGCCCTCGAGGTTTTGCCATAATTAAATAACCTAACATAACCATCTTTTTGGTTTCATGGTGACATAGTACTACCATTTCACTTCAACTTAACTGTATCAAAAACTAGATAATGATGGAATAAATGAATGTGATCAAAGCCAAACCACATCAGCAGTATTTCTGTACATGAAATTATCAATGTTATAAATACTAATAAACCAGATTTTATGTCGCTATTTATATCAACACGCACTACGTTTGATATTTATTATAAATATTGAATTTTCCCTTGCAATTAATAATTAAAAATCTTACCTTACTATATACTTTTGCAGTTTTATTGAGTTATTTCCGTGATTTTACATTTTTATGACTATTATACTGGAACTCACCCAAAACCCAATACGGTAGTTTCGGTAAAGTGGTCATCAACACCTGTATGTTGACAGCCAAAACAACGCGAAGCCAGAGACGGCAATAGTGGGAATTTCTGCAACCAGGCATTCATACGAAAACGGATACGCAAACAAATCTTTAACGTTTTAAGGAAAACAAATGTTGCCCGTTTATAGCATACCAGTTTTCTCCTGCAATTATATGGTATAAAAGTTTGTCTGCCTTTTGGAAAACTCGAATGTAATTGAAAAAATTCCCCTTAATTGTTTTAATAAAACTGCATTGTCTGTTAAAGGCAGAGCGGTGGCTTTATAATATTTGATGTTCCTGCTATATTTTTCTGCATGCTTTTTAATTTTTTATGTTGCAGCAACATAATTCCGAACTCGGATTGGAAAATTGAGTGGCGCAATTTTTCATTTAGTGTAGTGCGTGCGAATTTCTTCTTATTTAGAGAGATTTTTCACAAAAATCCAGACCTGTTTCATGAACTAAAATAAGTTTACTAGTTTGAATATTTTATTGCGAAAAGTTAGTTTTCGGAATACATAGTAGTAACCTCCTGTTTTTAATTATTCCATTCACAGGGATCTAACAGGCTAAGGAGCACCTAACCCAGTGAACCTATTGTTATGTTAATAGCGAAACGAAAGCAGGAATACCACTTACAGCTATAACTGCTGCTTATTTTTGAAGTCTCACTCCGCCATTTCGCTTGTTTTTCTCGGTTATTGATGCAGAAAAATTTAACTCTATTAATTAGAGATATTGATACAAACATAAAGATAAATAAAACTTTGTAAAAGAGGGAGACTGAATTAATAATGAAAGACTCCTGGGGACAAGCGTTGCATATATCCGTCCGTATATTTGACATCCGCGTTCACAGTGAGTTTGCAGACGAAACTATTATTAAATGTCCTGAAGAAAGCTTTACTGTTTCCCAATTCCAATTGTGATGAAACAACGGTACATAGAGCCATCGAATTTTGAATAACGTAATCCTCCTATGAATATGGGCCTGTGCAAGACCAAATTTGAAATTTGTTTTATGGTCGATTTCCTATTTTGTAAAAGTTTAACGATTTTTTGATTAAAAAACTCAAGTATTTCAAAACGGGCTCTGGCAACGTTGTACGCAAAAAACACTTTTATCTCCAGCAAGTGAATCTCTGTATCCGAATTTCTAAAGATATGCTTCTTTTAAAACTATTTTGCGATATTGCTGACGTACTGAATTTTATCGTTTAAGTGCGAAGAATGGGATATTTAATAAACAAATGTAACAAACAAAATGTTAAAAAAACGCCTCTTTGGACGTAATTTAAAATCTGAAACATTTAATTTTTTTTAATGAAGTTCTTCCGCAGAGTAAAATTCTGCGCAGTTTTTAAATTTAGTTTAGGGTGTTTCCTTCAGGCAATTTTTCCGGTACATTTAAAAGCCAGACGAAGGCTGGCAGCGTAGCTGCTAGTTTAATAATATAAATATAACACACGAAATGTTAAAAAAAAGGCGGTTCGAGGGGTATGGCGAAACTGTGTCTCATTACCAAGAACATTGTCGAATATACCCCATAAAGTGATAATTACACTTTTATTTTGACAATTTTGGTATAAAATAATGTTCATGGTAATCCAAAAATATCGCAGCACTTAAACACAACAAAACGATCACTCACAAAAAATGCAAAAACCAGGGATCGCAACTCATATAAAATACCCAGAGAACCTTTCCTCGACATGGTAACACGGAGTAACTAACTCTGGGCAGATATATAGCGAAATGCGACAGAATCATCGATGGCGCAGGTGAAAAAAAATCCTGAAGCAAGGCGGATTTTCTGACTGTCTTAACGAGCTACACATACACACAAAATAAAATCTTCCTGTCCCGTTATTTGCCCACTAAATACTTTAACTGATAAACCTTTCCGTTGGAGCTTTTGGAAGGTGGTCGTAATTCAGCCTTTAAAAGCATAAATAACACCTTTGTTCAAAAATATTGAAATCTTCCCACGCTTCTTCCCAACCAATAATTTAAGCATAAAACCAAGATGACAAGTAAAACAAATCGAAATTTATTCGGTAGCCACCACTCTGCCTAAAACAGGCAACGCAGTTTCATTTAAAAATATTGAGGACATGAAACTAATATGAGAATAAAAATTTTTGCAATTTTAAAATATATATCCCATGATGTGAGTGTACGAAAAAACTAGTTAGTAACAAATTCTTCACAAATTTTTTTGATAACAATTATATTTTCAAACTGTAAATACAATTTTAAGAATTCTTGGCAAAATCGAATCACAACCTGTTTCCATGTCACATGTATTTCATGAAGAAAAGAAATTGAAGAGCGAATTTTCCTAAGTATTTAATAGTTCAGTTTGTATAAGCTACTTGCATTTGTTTTAAAATTAGCAAAGTGTTATCACAGATATGGTACAGATAGGAATAACACTCCTACGAACAAATGCAGCTTTAAATGGAGATTGCAAGGACGTAATGAACACTCGCAACAAATTGAACAGCAAAATTTAGTTTCAGGCATCTGAAAATCTTTGCACTAGAGAAATTTCGATGCTCTAAAAATGCATGTGCGTCTGTATGTTACAATGTCACCTTCTTTGTGTACGTACACATAGATAGATAGATTTAAAATATATATTTTTAATACAGAAATTTTAGTATCCTGGAAATTAAAAAAATATTTTAACTGTAAATTACGTTATGAAATATCGTGCCACTAATAAAGCATTTTGAACTATATGTTAAGCGATTTGATGGAAATAATTAATGAAGAAAAAAGGTTTAATTAACTTGATTTTAATTAAGAAAATCTGCATCTCGAAACCAAGAGCTTTCCCACGTATGGTCACGGCAAGATAAAATTCGCAAAGGATAAATGATAACAGTAAGAAAATGTTAAAGAGGAACGATTTTTCGAAAACCAATAACTGATAAAATACATACGAATTTAACAACGTTTTAAGATTTTGAGAAGAACCGACAGAGAGGAGCACAAGTTTTAACGATGGGACAGGAGTTCTGTGATGTATGGGTTCTGGTTTTACGCTTTTCCATGACGAGTAATTCTTTGTTTTTACGATGTGATGACACATACCTTCAGTGCAGTGTAAGTTTCAAAAGAGGAGAATAAAATATTTAAGAAGCTAATAACGCTTGGTTTTATTTCATTCAGGTTAAGCATACTAATTACTCATAGTTTAATGCTATAAATAAACACGTTGGGGAATAACTATTTAAAATATTAAAACTAAACAGTTAAGTAATACTGAATACTATACAGATCCATATCTTTATATATATAGGTGCTCAGCCAGCTATTGCTCTCTCTATTTGCTTAAATAGTAAAAATACTCCCTTTAAAAAATATCTACTTTCAAAATAGGTTTCCTAAGCTAAGAAAAATTGATGCTCAAATTTTAGTATCAAAATGATATCTCCTAATCTAAGGCATCTACGACATAATATTCTTCGGTTGTAGCAATAATCCGGAAACATCACACAAATACACATACGATGTGATACACGAATTTCCACGCCGTCATAGCATAATATTTAGTATTTAATTGCAGGTTACGGAGAGATAACTATGATTGATGAATACTTACGTGAGGTGTGACAAAAAATGATACTAACTGTGTAGCTTGAAAACAGAGTGGAGTTGCCAACAACTGTTTTGGTGACGTCATTCTACTCAGTTCTTCTATTCATGCGGCCAGTTTTGAATAAACCGAAAACGCCTATGGGGAGTACTTCGTCATAGAGTGAACATGTGAAACTGCATTCTGCCGGAAAAATGGCTAGTATAAACACCAAACAGCGAATCAACATCACGTTTCTCTTCAAACTTCAGAAACCAGCCACAGAGGAAACATTTCAAATGTTAACCGAGGCTTATGGAGATGTAACTTTGTCTCATGCATGTTTGAATGGCATAAGCGGTTTTGACGGAAAAGGGACACTGTGGAAGATGATCATGATTGACTTCATGATTAAATGAGTTCTCAAGTGATAGACTGTTAATTAATACATTCAAGTAATAAAACGTCTTCGTGAAAAATTTAGGAACAAAAGAGACAAAGCTGTGGAGTGATGGATGGCTGTTACACTAGTATAATGCATCCCCTCACACGGCCCTATCTGTCAAGCAGTTTCTGACCAGCAAAAACATTACTGTGATGGGTCATCCTCTTTATTCACCTGATTTGGCTCCACGCGACGTTTTAATTTCCTAAATTTAAATCTTACTTAAAGGGCTACGTCGATCCAGAACTGTTACCAGCGATGGCAATACCCAGTGCAGAAGTGTGTGAATGCTGAAGGGGAACTACTTATAAGGCGATAATGTCAGTAAGTACAATGATTTATTGGACCATTCTCTTTTTTTTTTTTTTTTTTTTTGTGTGTGTGTGTGTGTCACACCTTGTCTTTTCGAAAGATGCTTCGGTTTGTTTGATTATGGCAAAAGACATTGTGTTTATTTGTCTAAAGGGAAAGAAGACTATTTGGAGGTCTTTGTAAGGCAAACTGGCTCTTAGTTACGTTCCACATCGCAAAAACCATGAAAATGGCCTTGATGCCAGCGTATCCCGAATTTGTGCAAATTTTTATTATTTCGATATATCTAATCACCTCTGACGGCTTATCAACTAAGATATTGTTTGTGTGTGTTCTTGAAAAGAAACGTATATTGAGTAATTACACAACTTGTTCTGTTTTAGTGGGATATCATGTGAGCGGAAAATTCATATGCTCAGTGATCTGCTAGACACTCATCTTTATCAATTTTTTTCTATGCGATGCCTTTAGTGCGATTAAGAGGAAGAATATTTGTGTTGCGTCTTTATACTTAAAAACTGCATTCGAGACAGAACTATCATCCGTTTAAAGTAATTCTAAGTATCTGGTCATGTCAAGTTGAACTGGGTTTTTGTTAAGGATCCTTCCCACATTGACTGTGTTCATGATTCTTCCGTCTTGCGGACAACATGATATTTTCCAGGTTTTCTTGGCAGAGTTTCTTTTTTTTAATCAGTTCTCTTAAGGCGAAAGTTTTATATCGTTTTTGTTCTGCAAATTCCTTGATGTTTTTGATGTGTGCAGATTGTGCAATGTATTCGTAAATTCCTTTGTGATTCATCTAAATCATTTCTCATATGTATGTGCTGAAAATGTATCTGGTGTTGTCTAGAGCGTTGGCATATAACGCCCAGTTAGTCATAAGGACTCTTGTGTTGCGTACTAATCTACGCCATCGCCAAATTATGATCCGAAGAAAGTTCATTGATGTTCTCAATATAAGTCGGAGCGTTAATATGTTTGAAAAAAAAAGGGAAAGAAATCAATGACGGGGGATCTGGCAACGATAAATTATTCTTGGTTTATTAAGAGCTGCATTTGAAATATTGGCCCAGTGGGTAAGTTCGTATATTGTCTAACATGATGTTCTACCATTCGTGTATAAATCCCAAGTTGAGTCTGACGGTTGTGATTCCATAGAGTTATTTGTGAATTCGATTATTGTATACGAGGTATTATGATTTGTTAGCTCCGGCCGTTATATGGCCTTCTGAGTGTCCTGTCTTTGGAGGTTTTTCATAACTTAATTTCTACATGAAGAACGAAGGTGTTAAGCCTAACAATACAGTAGGTACACCCCTAATGATTCTGGTTGTATGCATAAAACATTATGTGCGTGAATAACGATCGGAATCATCGGATATCATACTCTAAAGGAAATGTAACGAATGGTAATACAAATAGTTGCCGCAAAATTATGATTCCCGAACACCCTGGATTCCAGGAAAATAGAGTATACGAAAAAAGAACTGCGAAAAAAGAAGTGAAATTTTTCTGTTAGATAATGAATAGACTTTAGAAGAATATATAGAACAGCACGGCACAAAGAGCAGCTTCAACAAAATTTATTAGAAGAAATAAATCTTATTCTCTCGACCACTGAACTGATTGAAAAACTGTTTTTAGTATTAACAGAGAAACAGCGAAATCAGTTACAGTAAAATAAAGAAATACAAGTATATATGTCATACGTGAATCACTTATAAAGGACATATCATGTACTAAAAATTACAAAGAAAAGATTTTAATTTGCAAAACACGCATAAATAGATATATAAACAGATGTCTCACGTGAAATTAGAGTACAGGATAATTTTAGGTATTCTAACTAATTGGACAATATCGGATTTTAATTATGATCAGATAAAAATTTCACGTTTAGTATTTAAAACACTTAGCGGCGAATTACCCAAATGACAAAATATTGGGCCTGAGTTTAAAACTACTATTCACGATAACGGATCGCTAAATGACGTAAAACGTGTGAATTACCTATTATTTAACAACTGATGCCAGAACTTCTGCAACAGGTCTATTATTGATTTCAGAATAGTATAACAAGAGAAATGAGATGTCAAGATTGCACTCTGGTAGAAATGATCTACATTTAGACATCTGTACGTCTAAATTACCCAATCTGACTCCATGCAGATGTTCGAAAGCCATGACGTCGTTAACAAAAATTTAAGACTACGTTAGAATTGAAACACAAGCTTTAGCCAGTCTTGGCATTGGTGTAAACACATATGGGTACACTTTTTCCCCATTTTAATTAAAGGATTGCCAGCAGATAGAGCTTTTGAATTTAACCGATTTCATGATCTCGAAAAAAATAAAAGCAACAGACATATGAAACTTTTTAAAGAAAGAAATTGGATTAAAAAAACTTACGTTCCTTTTAACTGAACTGATTGCAATAATATTTATTAAAAAACAGGTAAGTAAATTCGCACTAATAAACAAAATAAAGCAAAGTTCGTATCCTATGAAAATAAAAAAGAGTGAAGAATGTCAACTCTTGCAGATTTAAATAGGATTGCTGAAAATTCAAATTCATTTTTTTGATAAAATAACGGTGCATTGATAAAATAACGTTGGTTGTAATAAATTTAATTTAGCGCAGAAGAAGGATAGTTTTAGAAGAAATGGTAGATACTTTGAATATTTCTTCTGTTATAAAAAGTTCCATGCCAATCAATTATGCAAAATTAATGTTGATCGAATATATGGCATTAAAGACAGCAACACAGAAAAGATGTTGCATGAAAATGTTTATCCAGTTGTAAATGGTTCTTTATGCGAACAGGTAAATCCTGCTAATAACTCTCAAATAGTACTGAAATCACTAATGCTGGGAAAGATAGAAGTAACAAATGGTAGATAAATTGTTTTTGTACAAATATTTCTGGCCGTTGTTTTTTGCGCATGAATCAAAATGAAAGTTCGTTGTTAACTTGATTTAGAAAGTCAAAGAATATGCGGTCTTATAAATTTATCGAAAAAATAAGAATTTGAGTACAGTAAAGAAAAAATAAATTCACGCACTTTTCTATAACAATACAGCAGTGTCCATTACAAGATGTAGGGTTAAATTCCAGTTATGTAACATCGAAAATCAAAGTAAATGTTCATAGTTTGAAGCATCATAGAATCACCAGAAATTGGGACTGGTTTAATAGAAATTCCTAGGGAGGAACTGAATAAACAGATAGAAGCTTTAAATATTAATTTATCTAAATATAAAAATGATGAATGTAATTATCGTAAAATTGACATACTAATTGGATGAGATTACTTTTGGGAAATAGTTTTCAGTAAAACCAAACCTTTGGGTTAGTGGATGAATATTAATAGGTAGACTGATGGAATAGTAATACAATGTCTAGTCCCACACTCATTTTTAAACTTCAAACCATGAATTGGAGATTTCAATGCTGTTCTTATGAAAAGTTTTGATAAGGATCATTCGAAAGCTTTCTGGACATTAAACGTCTTAGGTATGTATAATGACTCCTTCTTCTGATGTCCACTTCTGGTGAAGAAGCTCTTTGAAGTTTGGAATCAAGTTTGACTTTTATAGAAGGCCGCTATGGAATACAACATCTTCGGAAGCATGTTTCTGGTAATTTCGAATATAATTACGATAATACTAAGAAAAAATTTGTTTCGTCGGTTCGAAAATCCTACAAGGATCCATCCTTTTATGTTGACTATATATCTATAATAGAAGAACAGTGGAAGTTGGGTATGGTATATTCAGTAACTGAAGAAAATGATACACGTCAGAATCCGATGTAATTCGAAAGGATAAGAATACAGCGTAATTAAGGATTGTTTTCAATGCTTCTTCGCATCCACCTCATGCTCTCTCACCAAACGAATAGTTGCATCCTGGACCAACTCAAACCCAAATTTCTTAAAACTTCTACTTCACTTTCGAATTAATTGAGTTGCAGTTATTTCAGATATTGAGAAGGCATCTCTTTAAAAAAGAAGGATCGATATTTTGTACGTTTTCTGTGTGCAGACGATTTACAAGATAATGTTTCTGATGCTGAATCCAAAATTCCGTGAATAACTAGAGTCCTGTTTTGTATAACTTCTAGTCTGTTTCTTTTAGCTGCTGTAATTAAATTCAACTTGAAGCTATATTTCAGCAGGTATCGGGATATTTGTTTCATATTAAACGAATCGATGTACTTCAACGATTTCTTATCAGGAACATGAAATGAGAAAAAAGCTTTCGCAAGAACTAAAGAAACAAACTACATAATCAAACAAGCAGGAATGAAATTCGAAAATGGAGAAAAAAAATTCTGAAATCCTGTGGGCTTATTCTGACTTTGAAACTAGTATATCACATCATACAGATAGTTCTTCAAATGTACTGGGAGTTTTTTTGGGATACTGAAAAGAACATTTTAAATTTGAAGTAAAACATTATTAAACTTTGTTAAAATTCTGTAAACGTACAATAATGAAAAATGCGGGAAGAATATTTGACCCAGTATGCTTCTCTGTCCTTTTAATGTCAGACGGAATCTAATTTTCTCAGAATTGTGGGAACAAGAAATTCATTAGGATGCAGATTTACCTCAAGAAGTAAAGAAAAACTGGAACAGCTGCTATTCCGAAAGAGACCACCTGAAACTATTTTCATTTGCCAGGAATTCATTTCGGTGTATTTGGAGCTAATTAGAGGTACATTGAATTTATACATATTTTCAGTGGCAAGTCTGCTCGCGCTGAAGAAGCGTATCTCAGATTTCAAGAAGGAAAGAACATCTGCACTATTTTTGTGATGGCTAAAACCAGACTTCCTCTGAAGAAACTCTTTAATTCTACCGAAATTAGAACTAATTAATGCAGTGATTGCAGGCGGAATTTATATTTACCTAGAAGATGTACTCAAGGTCAGGAATATTTTATTTGATCAGGCTCTTCCATTACAGGATGAAACGAAAGACTGGAGATTGAAAACCATTTGTGTCTAACAAGACAACTGAAAACTGAGACAACTGAGCTAAACCGATCCTCAAAATTTCAATCATTGTAAGGAAACGGGCAACCTAGTAAATGTACTCACGGAAAAAAAAAAGAAAGAAATTAATAAAAGATGTTAAGTGGTTGCAAGGCGCTCCACGGCTAAATTTACCAGAAAAATGACGAATTTAAAGTAATTTAAGTGAAGTTAATTCAGAAGATTTAAAAACTTAAAAGAAAACTGACTTGCAGTTTTCTTGAGGTCAGTAGCAGAAACATTTCTCGGTGTTGAAATATATGGAAAATTCGGTGTTGAAATTTCTCGGTGTTGAAATATAAGGATTATATCGAATTACAGCTTAGATGAAACGCTTTCTTTATGCATGATACAATAAAAATTGGGAGGCAGAAAAGTCGTGCCCGAGCAGCTTTAGAACTGTCAGAAGCAGAAATGTGGTGAACAGCAAACTGAAGAAACAATTTAAGCACAAAACCAAGCAGTCGAATAAATCAAAACTAAACAATTTATTCCAGAACCACCGCTCGGCCTTGAAAAGGTCAAAGCAGTTTCCTTTAAAAAGATTGGAACGGAAAGTTATTCGATACCCGTTTATGCTAATTTAAGACGTATATACCACAAGAGTATACGAAAAAAGTAGTAAGGGGTATTCGTTATGATTTTTTCGCAATAATTATAACCTCAAACTGTAAATGTAATTTTAAAAATCCTTGGCATCTTCGAATCAAAATATATATCTTCACGTGTATTTCCTGAAGAAATTTCAAAAATTAATTTTCTAAGTATTTAATAGTCCAATAGCACGCATTTATATATAGTAAAGGGTTATCACAGATTTGTTTAAAAATCTGTCAGGTATAAATCCTAATATTCATCAACTGTAGTGAATGAGAATACCATGCATTTGTTTATAAACAAAAAAAAAATGTCTATAACATTTTTTGCACTACCAATGTATAAGGTATTTCTCCCGCCTTCTTAGCATGCCTTCCTCGTGTGGTGGTCTTCACGCTAGGTGCGTATTCCAGAGATGCATGGCTCGATTCCCGGCTAAGGCGTTGCTAATTTTTTATCTTTCGCACTTCCAAAAAACTATTGGCTCTACAAATGGCGACCGAACTAAAAGGGTGGTGGATGATGATTCTTCCCGCCCAGAATTTTGCGATTGGGTCTCCTAAAACCTCAATCGCAAAATTGTCAACCTTTAAAAGTCGAAGTATATAAGGTATTTTTTGCCGCCTTCTTGGTATGCTTTAGGTGTGTGGTGGTCCGCACGTTGGGCGCGGATTCCAAAGCTCCGCGGTTCAATTCCCGGTGAAGGCGTTGCTTATTTTTCATCTCTCCTGCTTCCGAAGTAAACCTAATGACACTACAAATTTTAATACTTTATATTATTATTCTCTACGAGTCTGATATAATTGTCGTCCCTCAACTGGGTACGCAATAATGTGTGTGAAAACACTGATTTGCATTTTGTTACTAGATAGTTTTTCCTTGAATTTAATATCTTTTTATCAACATGTCTGTAGTCAATTTGTGCATTGATTTAATTCCGAAAGTTCGATGATTCTTTAGACCATTAGTAAACAAGCAGCAGTAAAAGGAAAACGTAACTATGGAAATAAAATATTCTACAATGATTTTAATGCCAAGTCACATAAATAATCAAATCCATAAGTTTAATATCACAGTTTGCAGATTTTTAGAGACGTTACTTATGTTCGGGTTTAAAGATAATGAAAATAATCTAAAATTGGACTCAATTGGAATAATTTTTGGATTAAAATACTAAAATTGTTATAAATCCTTGCCATAATTATTAGTATCATAATAATGCTAATTGACTGAACGGAAAATGTATTCATTGGCTGCGTAAGATCGATTGGACGGCCAATAGGTTCAGGCTACTAGTTTATGGGATTAGTGTTCTTTGCGAACAATGAAATATTAATTTTTAAGAGAGTTTTCGTCTAATAGATCACGGACTCTACTATGCTGTATTATCAGTTCGGAAACCACGTTTATTTTGTTAATCTGACACAGCGCAAGTAATATGAGCACTTAATTAGCAAACTATGTCCGCTTGTAATGGGTAAAGGTTGTTACAACAATGAACTCTAAGTGAACACTGAACCTAACGGTTAACATTCAAAATTATCTTAACATATTGAAGAATTTTTGCCCTTAACAACAATTTAAATGGAATCAGAAAACAAGTTTGATGAAAATACAAATAAAAGTTCATTATGCTGTTCTTATGGTTTCTAACAAAAAGTTCAATACAAATCTGAAACTGTGTTTTGTTGTAATCAAAATAGCTGCTTTTGTTATTCATTTTGGTTGTTCGAATTGGATCAAGTCTACGAAATTCATTGTGGCAACGAGTCACGTTTGCACCTGTCGTTAGCATACAGTCACATTACAGGTACTGAATACAGATACTTTGCGCATAGACCTACAACCTCGAAAGTTAGCATACAGTTACCTTTGAGCAGCATACAAGTAATAATCCTTCGACCTTTCTCAGTTTCGCTGCCAATTTGAAGGCGAACACCGTCGGAAGGAGTGTCAGAGGGTATCCCAGCCCTCTTTATCTTGCTACTGTGTCTCGAGAGGTTTTTCGGCTAACACATATATAGATGGCCCCATGAGTAGTGCAAAGAAAAAATGAGTAAATTTTTAAATGAGTAGTGCAAAGACACTACACATTCACAATTTTTTTTTTTTCGTTCACCGGAATTAGTACCGGTCCCTTTCGATACGGCAGTCAGCGTCGCTTACCGCTGTCCAGTTCACGTGTCGTAGATATAGGATGGCCAAAATGATTCTGTTTTCTTATGTATTTAAATTTCTACGATCTAGGTCTACACTGCAGTTAAACTCTTAAGTAGCTTACGAGAAACTTAACCGCTATTTCATTGTAGTTCCGAAATGAATTTAGCAGGAACAACCTTTTAGTGAGGTACTGGTGAACATTATTCTTGCCGATCTAAGTTCTTACATTTAATCACGCTTGACCCATACTGCAAAGGAACTACTCATTTACAAACATCTGTGCCTTCACCGGGATTCGCACCCGTGCCCTTCGAAGCGGCAGTTAGCCTCGCTGATCGTAATCCCGTTTGAGTGGCAGAGAGAGAGAGGATGACCAAGATGATTCTTTGTCTCTGGTAATTAAACTTAGAAAATTTATAAACACAAAGTTTAATTCAAAGTTAAACATCTGATAAATCGTAATGCAGTTAAGCACTTTCGCAGTTTACGAGTACAGGCGTTATCTAATTTTAGTCTCTTCTGAATGGAAAATTCCCTAATGCTTTTTCGATGCTCAGTGATCTTTTGCGCTGTTTTTTGAACACAAGATTGCAGATGGAAATGAATGAAAGAATTTCGATATTTAAAAAATTCAAAGACTTAAATGAATCACAATATGCTTCCTTCATATAAAATTATCAGTATTATAGATAAAAGTAAATCAAGACTTTTCTGCCGCTGTTTGCATCAATATTTGCAGGTTTGATATTTTATTATAAACATTTATTTTCTCTTGTAATTAATAATTAAAATGTTGCCTTAATATATATTTTACCGTTGTATTGCTTTTTTTTCTGTAATTACACATTTTATAATTAATATACTGGAGCCCATCGCAAATCCTATAGGGTAAAGGTTTATAAGTAATATATATAAAAAAAGTTTTCACCAAGATCCGCATGTTGATACTCAACAATGCAAACCGGAGACAGAAACAGAAATAATTTCTGGAAACAGGCCATCCATACGAAAAAGCATTATTGTAAGATCCAGCCGTGTCCGGTGGCGTAATTAAGAGACTCAAATTTATCTTTTAATTTATCCACACCATCAACGTAAACTATATACACTTTGTACAAATAGAAATATATAAAATAATAGGATTGTTAAATTTATAAAATTACCACACTGAGCATACTGAGCATTCGGCCTCTCCCACCGAAAGCCGGTCTCCAACTTACCGTTTTTCGGCCTAGAGCGCGCTACTTATTTTCAGGGTTACAGTTTCGGGGGACCAGGCACTACAATTAGAATACTCTCACTGTCCCAAAGTAGGTGCTACATTTGAATACTTTTGTACTGACTATTGATCTTGATTATGATGTCCTTTCAGCAATTTAAAGAAATTTCAAGGTTCTACGTAATCAATCAAAAACATTTACTTATCAAGCATTACCTCCTTAAATCAGCACCAAATTAGTTTAAAAATCCATGTTTCACACACACATGAGCCACGCCCCATTTCGTACGGACTGTTCTACCAGCAATCGCAGTATCTAATGAATTTGTGAATTGAGTGATCTCATCACGCCCAAAACCTGATTCCTGGGTACCCCAAATTTATTTTGCTTTCACCGCAATTTACGTTCCCTAATACTGGCTAGGCATTTTTTTATCATACTGTTACGAACACTTTAAGAGGTTAGTTGCCATATCCTGAGTATTTGGACTTTAGGAGCACTTAAATTATATGCATCGTTCTGTACCTGCGAATGCGAAGACATCTTACTCTATAAAAGTTTTTTCATTATTACCTGTATATGTTTATGTATTTTACACCCTGGTTATTTAATTTGATAGAAGAAATTTATTTCTTACCTGGCCAATAATGATCTGCGGCTCCCGTTCTACCCCTCACTGCTGCTCTTCGGTGATCCACGCTCACTAACACATGACTGTCAAGTGATCTTCGGACCTAATTTTTATGGATTCGGGAAACATTGTGCAAACTGCGCGATATTTCTAAATAAAATGGAACCTGGAATTGATCTTTATCGTGCATACGAACCAGTTTCCCTTTTGAAAGTCCTCGACGAAGTCATCCCTCTCCTTAGTCAGACATCCCTCGAGGCTTTATCTTAATCACATAAACATAATCTTTGTGACACGCTAGCAGTAGAGTCCTTACGAAATGGAGCATGGCTTAACAGCGGGCTGTAAATTCGCGTCGGAAAATTTGTCCCAAAATAAGTGATGCAGTTGTGAAAAGTAGAAACTGAGAATCAAAATGCCAAGTTAAGATAATTTTAATTGGAAATAAAACAATTTTGATTGATATTTAAGAAATTTATTGCTCATAATGTAGTTCCGGGATTACATGCCAAGTTTCGCGGAAAAAGAGTTGGACGACGAAGTTTTTTCTTAGAGAGATGGGTTATTTTGTACGAGTTACCTCCATCTGACATCATAATGTTTACCTAAATGTAGCTACTAATTTGGGACGGCGAGACTCTTAAATTACTATTTATAGAAAAACAAATTATTGCGTACCAGTTTTCTCGTCAACTCGCATAGTATAAGAATTTAGCTACTTTTAACTAACCGACATTAAGCAACAAGAATGTATTATTTTAATCAAACTACCTGGCCTCTTAGAGGTAAAGCGGTGGTTTTTCTGCGTTATTATTAACTGTTTATTTTGCAGGAACATACTTCCGGCCTTTTGTTAGAATATTTATTGCCAACAATTATCCATTCAATGTGAAGTGTGCCGATTCATAGGGATACTCATAAAGCCTGATCTAGAGAAATATTTCACAAACGTATGCATAGTCGAGAGGGGTCTTTAACTAAGAAAAAATACAACGTCCAAAATTTAGCAGTGTTTCGCAAAACCTTCTTTGCCTGGAGGACGTTGAAATAAGATCTAACTTTTATTGATTCCATTGACGGGGATGTAATAGACTAAAGAACACCTAACTCAGTGAACCAACGGTTCTGTCAATGGCGCAATGAAAGATTATAACTGCTGATTGATTTCTATTTCTAATTTCATTTCTATTTATTAGGCAAAGACGCCTCACTAGTGGATACTGTAAAAACCTATGGCACCTCCAAAAGGGTTTTAGGAGACGAAACGGAGACTGGTTTCTCCCCACCCTGAATTAGTTTAAATTAAAACTTGGTGCTTGGGGATTCAAAGCATTTGTATCCACACTTGTGGTATTTGGAGCACCCGAAACAGCTGGTGTGATGTTATTAGAATGTCTCCTGGCTGTTTGGTTATTTCGAAATCTCTGTTGACCCTGTCTAGAGTGCTGATTAGGCACAATATTCGCATAGCAGTCCCTGCTAACATGCCCTATTCTGTTGCATCTGTAACAACGAGGCTGTATGGGTCTTGAACGAGTACCTTGTGATATTAAACTCTGCACCTGTGTTTGGAGAGAGCCCATCATTTTTGTGAGCTATATTTTCCTGCTGCATCTTAATAGCTGTAGTGAGCTCTGAGTTGGTTACTGATGGTGGTGTAACTGATTTCTCGACTGCTGGCTTAGCAGCATTCACTGCTCTAACCTCAGCTGTTGCAAAATCACTACTAGCATGGCTCTTAGCCCACATGTCTTCCTCAATAATTGCATGCTGTTTAGCAGATGCAAAAGTTTTGTGATTCTGTGGCAGCAATAAGCGTCGCAAATGCAACTGCAATCCTTCGATAAACACTGACAGAAGTAAATCCTGCCTCTGTGCTTCTGCTGCAGGGTCACTGCTTCTTTCCACTGGTACAGTTTTGTACGAAAGAGCCTCTATACGTGCTGCAAATTGTCGCACTGACTCGTGTGGTTTCTGAAAAGCCTGAATAAGAGCACGGATGTTAAGAGTGCAAATTGTGCACTGAACTGAACCTCTCTTTCAACGCTTTCACAACATAGTCAAGACTGGCTTCTTTCTTTAGCCTAGGATTATTCCTAATTAATTCTGCAGCCTCACCTGCCACCTTGACTCTGATCACTGTTAACTTGTCTTCATCTGACCAACCCACATGAGTGGCAATGAGATCAATCCTATCTAAGAAGTCATTCAGACTAATTCCCTTGTCTGCACCTGAGAACAGAGGAACAGAATCCAGAGGATCAGAACCAAAAACTGATAGAGCCATTACTTCTTGACTCTCCTCCCAGTCTATTGCACTATTACTAGCCGCTCTGGCTGCTCGTTTTGACACTTTCTTTGGCATTTTAAACTGCGATCAGCAATTGCCAGCACATAAAGTAGGGATGTATCCCAATGTGTGATTAACACGCGTGCTTTTAAACCTTATGTTGCAAACATACAGTTACAAAAGTGTGAAACAGTAATCCTCAAAATTAATATGTAAAAATGCAATACAAAATTTTGCACAAAAAGAAAATACTTAACTAAACAGGTACTGCGTGAAAATGTTTGTAATGGATACAATAGTTTTAAAGTCCAAATGTGTATCAGTAGTACATATCTGGTATGCAACCTCAAACAATAAGTGTAAAATAAGCACAGTAATACGACCACTGTATAGGCCTGTCACTGTAACTAACTAACGAGTAGGGTTTCAGTAAAAAGCCTAGACATGTGGAAGAAAACTTTCACATAAATATGCAATAGTACACATGACAATCACCAGTCTCAAGTCAAAATTAAGTTCCACTATAAGAGCAAGCCAAAAGTGATGCAAAAATAAACAGCACAACAAAAATTGTTAAGTGCTAAGTTGGTTCGAAGGGTCACGGCACCAATAATGTTAAGGACAAAAAGTCACGGCACCAAAAATGTTATGGTGTTTTTTTTTTTTTTTTTTTTTTTTTGAATTTTTAAATGTTTACCTTCTAATTTTCCTAAGTTACCAAAAGGGTACCCTACTAATTACCATAACACCAGAATACTCTTACCACAGAAAAATACTAGTAACAGATAAGTTGTAAAAATTTTGCGTTGTGTTTATTCCGGATTAACCCTTAAAATTCATTTTGAGTAAAGACTGGTAAAAATCATGAACACACAAAATAAATTTAACCATTGAATGATCTAGAAAAACTTATTTATTTAACTATTAATGCAAATTATATATATATCCATTAGTTGAAAATAAAATCAAAATATATCCAACAAAATTAGAACTATTGTTTTACACATCCAACATTTCTGAGTAATTATTTTGTTAACATCCTTGTAATTACTATTAAATTTAATATTGCAAATCTGGTAAAACATACCAAAATAAACTATAAATTTAAGAACACTACCCTCCCCGGGGAGAAAATAATAAAAAAAAATATAAATTTAACAAATTACACTTTCCACTTCACACAGAATTCATCAATTCAACAAAAAAATATTGCTTAATATTGCACTCAATACCATCATTTAAATACTATTATTGCACATAATAATTTTTATTATTTAATTTTTTTTTGATTAATTAGTTATGGTTTAACCGGATAAAGATAAGTAATGACACATCTACCCTTCTACAAACAAGTTCGTCCTGAGAGAAGCGAGAATGCTCTAATACAAGCACTATTACAAATCATCCTCACTAATGAGTAATTCAAAAAAAAAATTCAATTAAATAATTTCCTGAAGAACTTAATTTTCTTAACCATTAAGTTAAGTTACAATAATTTTAATAAGGTTATAAATCTTTATTCAATTTAATGATTTTACTTAATTGATACACCAAAGAAAAATGATTTCTATAGAGTTAGGATAAAGTTATCAACTACAAAAAAATTAAGGTTCAACAAATTAAGTTAATTCAATCATTTTAACTGCAGAAATCTATAATATTTAACTAACCAAGAATTAACCAAAAAAAAAGAAAAGAACTTATCTGTTCGCTGAGCAGAGGGAAAACAAACAACAAAAAAAAAAAATCCAAATGTTCGTCGAGTTGTATGGAGTCATTACGGTAGCCTAGAAGTTCTAGTAGATTTTAGGATGAACAAATGAGGTTCCAATACGATAAGATAAGTGAAATACAGTTCTGGATATGGAGATACGAGGAAATTAACAGGAACTAACTTTCAAACCAGTTCCCTGACATCTTCAGCGGGAAATGAGGAACCAAATTCTGACAGGTTCCAAAAGCAACGGTTGTAAATTAACGCTCTGTTTCAGAGTATAGCGACGAATCATATGGGTGAGCTGGGAGCACTCATCATTTAGCGACGAATCATATAGGTGAGCTGGGAGCACGCATCATTTTTCTAGAAATTTACTTCTGTATATTTTTCTTGAGATACACAAACACACAAAAAAAAAACTGATGAAAAAATTTCGAATTTTTTTTTTTTTTTTTCGAAAACATAGATGCCCATACCTACGGCCCGCGCTCAAAGCGCTTAGCCAAGAGGCCCGTAGGTCTATCGGGGTGAAGCTCCATTTTCTTCGTAGGAGTCAACTGTCGCCTCCGGCAGATGGAATTCAAAGGGCAAAAGAAGCGTCAAAAAGTGTAAAAAGTGACCTCGTCCCACAAAACAATCCGTTAAAAGGGAGAGCGCCGGACTGCCAAGTTGGCGCACCCATTAATCGCCGAAAGTTAAAATAGTTGCAACAACAGCATACCCTCATGTTATCAAACTCGCCAAAACCACTACTTTGAAACCTCAACGGAAAATCTATGTCGCCAAACCCTCGCCAAACAAACACCACCTGTGACAGGGGGAAATTAGGAATTTCAACAACCCTGCAAGGGTCCCAACGAAAGAACGCTGAAAACTCGCAAAAAGTGACTTTTCAACCGAAAGGAAGGCATTTCATCTCCCTTTAACTAAATCACAAGCGAAACGAAGAAAAATCTACTAATTAAAGCTTATAACTGAAATGCAATTAAAGTTAGAAAAACGAAAGTTATGCCAAATTAAAGAGCTAATTTTTCTGCAACTAATGATATTAAATACTAAGAAATCAAATTAATTTTTGACATGAAAAACTGAGTTTATTACGTGGGAAAAAAACTTATCCATTGTTTGCGTGTACAAGATTGAAGACGCAGTTCGCGTAAACTCGGATAGCCAAAATATATTACACTAGAATTAATAGGCCCAAAAAGAATATAACCAAACTTGTGTAGCTCAAATTTTGAATAATTACAAATTAAAATTTTGATTTTCATGAATCACTTAATTAAATTAAATTCGCTACACAACATTCGGAATTATGTTGCTGCAACATAAAGAATTAAAAAGCATGCAGAAAGATATAGCTAGAACACCAAACATTATTAAACCACCGCTCTGCCTTTAACAGACAATGCAGTTTCATTAAAAGAATTGGCGAATAATATTCCAGGCACATTTGAATTCTTCAAATAGCAGACAAACTTTTATACCGTATAAGTGCAGGAGAAAACTGGTATGCAATAAACGAGCAATATTTGTTTTCTTAAAGAATTCAAGATTTGTTTGCGTATACGTTTTTGTATGAGTGTCTGTGTCCAGAAATTCCCACTATAGCCGTCTCCGGCTTTGCGTTGTTTGGGTGTCAACGTACAGGTGTTGATGACCACTTTACTGAAACTACCCTATTGAGTTTTGGGTGAGTTCCGGTATAATAATCATAAAGATGTACAATCACAGAAATAAACGCAATAAAACTGCAAAAGTATATAGTAAGGTAAGATTTTTAATTATTAATTGCAAGGGAAAATTCAATATTTATAATAAATATCAAACGTAGTGCGTGTTGATGTAATAGCGGCATAAAATGTGGTTTATTAGTATTTATAATATTGATAATTTCATGTACAGAAATACTACTGATGTGGTTTGGCTTCGATCACATTGATTTATTCCGTCATTATCTAGTATTTGATACAGTTAAGTTGAAGTGAAATGGCAGTACTATGTCACATTGAAACCAAAAAGATGGTTAGGTTAAGTTATTTAATTATGGCAAAACCTCGAGGGCTATCTGCCTAAGGGAGGGATACCTTCGTGGAGGACTTTCTAAGGAAAACTGGCTCGTATACACGTAACACATGGGGAAAACCCCGAAAACACCCATGCAGCCAGCCCGTTCGCGGGATTCCAACCTCGTACCGAACTACCAGTGTTCAGCGACTTTACCAGTCGGCCGCTGGTGGGCTGAAAACAAAAAGAAAAATGACTGATTCTCCTGTTTGTCGAATTCGATATGAAACAAGTTAAATAGATACTAATCTTATCGGAGGCAGAGTAGTGTTTAGCATTCTCCTACATTCCAGACATTATCAAAAATTTTTTCAAAAACTTTGAATGAATAATATAATTTCCTATAAAAAGTTTAAAAAAGAAAGTAGAAAATTAGAAGCTTGCGTTGTCGACTAGTATATAAACTCATTCATTCATGATACTGCTTAGTATGAGAAATGAAAACAAATTTAAATTGATATGCAAAATTAACAATATAAATTTTAATGTAAATATTTCCGTATAAATGGAAAAAAATTAAAATATCGATTTCATAGTATACAAAATATTTAACAGAATCATTTAATAAAATATTAATTACTCCTTGGTAGCAAATTCTCTTAAATATCATCTCTGAAAGATGTTAATTTTTTGCAAGGCTTCTTCCTAACTGCGCAGTGACAATCAAAAATATTTATTCGCTATTACCAAAACAATATTAATTCGGATATCCGACTTACAATTTACGAAATACTCGTATATAACTGACAAATGTCCCTTCCAGAATCACTTTCATGCAAAAACGTTTCTCATATATTTCCGAAATTAATTTTATACTTAGCTTAGTGGAAAAATTTTACGAGACGTTTGGAACTACTGAGTTTAAATGATTCGTTGTATTCTTGCACTGTTTACAAATCCTGCTATCCCAGATTAGATATGTTACACACAATGATTCCCTTTGCTTATAAAGGAATTTAAACGTTTCAAACATGAAAGGGCTAAGATTCTTGACACCGTCCATTGCCTACTCACGTGTCTGATATTACAGTTCCTTTTCAGTTCCTTTTCGCGTCACCTTTTTTTTTCTTTTATTACTGAGTTCTCTGCAAAAATATTTATTTATTTTTTGTATTTCTTTTGCATTTTGTTCCTAATTAGCAGAAAAGGGACGTTTCTCCCGAATGGAATAAAAGTCTAGAAACGGCATTTTGCGTCGAAACCCTTACATGCGCTTTTCAGATTGTTGCCGCCAAATGTTATTACACTGTATAATATTTACAGAAGTTAAATAATTTACGTATGTTTCTGGCACTGTGAGAAAAAAACAGCACCTAGGTCCGTCCAATTTAGAATAGTGTATTTCGCCACCCGTACATGGCCACCAGGAGGCCCGAATCTGGAATTTATTTTATTGTCTTCTTCATATTTTGTAAAACTTTAACATATTCTCAACGACTTCGAAGTGAGCAGAGGCAGCACTGTACGGAATAAAACATTTTTATCTCCGGCGGCGAGACTGTCTATCGGAAACTCTAAAGATATGCTGTTTTTAAATATTTTGTGATTTTGCTATTGAACCGAGTTTTAAGCGCGAAGAATGTGATATATATAATAAATAAAGTTAGCGCAAAAATTTAATAATAAAATCAAAATAAGTTTTGTAAGTGCACCTTAGTAAGAAATCTGAACAGTCAGGAAATGAAATGAGAAAACGACTGAAAAAAAATAACAATGAAAAATGTATACCAACAAAGGAGTTCAAACGTTATAACAGGAGGTCGAAGCGTATACTGCTTTTATAATTTCTGTAATTTTGCTTTAGAATTATACGATGCGTAAGTCCGAAGAAATTATGCATAGTATAAAGTTAAAAAAAAGGGTTAGTAGGAAGGACTCTTACAGTCGAATAGTACTCTGCGAAACCGCGAAGGTGTGTGAAAAACCTTAATAAACCGTTCGGGCGATTGTCAAATTCTGAAACTTTTCAGACTTCTCGCCCCTCATTTTTTTTATAATTTTTCCATTTTCAATTGTATCGGTACAAGAATATATTGCCTTTGATGCACTGACCAAAAAAATCGTGCTAAAGTATTTATATATGTCTATTAGGTAAAACAGGGATAAAAAAACTTCCCTGATACACTTTTTTTCTTGTTTGGGCTCTACGTCGATTTACGCTTCCCGTAAAAAATTTTCGGTTTTCTTTTCCTGTATTTCAGTTCAACAAAATTAATTCAGGTTTGAAAGCTGATGATACCGAGATCGAAATTTTCGCTGAAATAATGGAAGAAATTTATATCGAAATCCGTGTTCTCTTTTTTTTTTAGGATAAATCTATATATGTAACGTTTTAATAAACTGTTTCATAAATTAGAAGAATTTTGAACCAAACTAAAGTGCTGGAGAGAAATCTTCCAAATCAGAGAAAAGAGCACAAAAAAAAAAAAAAAAAAACTTTACAGCTGTAAGAATATGTATTTATTCTCTCGATATTT